>NW_028263382.1:32343712-32353712 GCF_051168715.1 Poecilia mexicana | reverse complement strand
TCCTGATTATTAGAATTTTTTTTTTTTCAAACAAAAATTCAATGAAGAATGGTGTCCATTTATATTCAACTGGATTGCAAACTGGATAACATCAGTTGAATTTAGGTTTGGGCTTTGACTGGGCCATTCTAAACACATAAGACATGCTGGAGCTAAAATGTTCTGAAACTTTTCAGTGCAGTTTTATCTGATTCATACCATCAGTTTGGAAGCTGTGCTGTTTTTATTTTTTGAAGAAAAACATGATGCTGCCTTCCCAAAATATGAAAAACCATTTCTTGTTTTGCCTCCACTGTACAATGATGTGCTGCTTTGTGTTGGTCGAGTGGACAACATAATAAATCCAAATAATCTGAAACTGATACAGCAAAATGTGAAAAAGTATATAAGTAAATAGCATAAATAGGTAGCAATGTGAATGCTTCTGGTACAGGATGTACATCTGATCCCCAAAAGCTATTTAAAATTAATTCTCCTCCCACTTTCTTATCAAAACAGTTTATTATTAGACCAAAAATATGTTAGATTAACATTTGCTGTTCTTCAAAATACATAAATCAAAGAACCATTGGTATTTTTCCCGGCTCATCGCTCAGTTACACAGTTTGAGGGCCGTCACCAACCAAACTGCACAAACGTGCTTGTAAAGTGCTGCCACCTAGTGGCTGCAGAGGATGCAGGTGGAAAAATTTTGGGGAGAAATTTTTAAAATTGTATAAATTAATTCTCAAGGGGAAAACAGATTCTGGTTTAGACAAGAAAAGTAATAAAGAAGGTAAATAAAATAATCGTAGAAAATAATCGTAGAAGGGAAAAAAAACCATGTTTGATTAATTTTATTTCTTTTATATATATATATATATATATATATATATATATATATATATATATATACATATAATTATATAATTATATATAATTATTATTATTATTATTATTATTATTATTATTATTATTATTATTATTATTATTCAGAAAGGTGTGGTGAGCATTTCTATTTGTCCCTATTAAATACTTAATGCAAAATATACATATCTTTGCACAATAAATTTCAGTCAGATTTGATAGAAAATTTCTATGAGGAAAAAAAAAAGAAGTTGTCAAATGAATTAAGGTCTGTACTTTGACCAGGCCAGTCTAAAACCTGAATGTGGCTCCGGCTACACTCTGGATCGCTGGCGCCTCTCTGCCTCCCCCTGCAGGTTTTACAGGCTCTATCTGTCAAAGAAGCGAAAAGGTCGAGACAGATCCAAGGTGCTCAAATGAGGCGTGTTTAGAAGATTTAGTGATGAAGAAATCTTACAGGTATCCAACAGGAAAAAAAGTGACATGTATTTAAATACTACATGTCATTTTTTTTTTGGCTTTTTTTTCCCATCACAACATGGAGCATGGAAATTGAGAAACAGGCATGTGAACGGAATAACAGCAGGGGATGGTAAAACTGAGAGGCTATTAGGACTGAATGAGAAACACAGACAGGCTGATGAAAGGAGACTGAAGGAACTGAGATGAGAAACAGCCTGACTGTTGTCTAAGAAAAAGAAACACAAATATACAAGACACGGAGCGCGAAAATAAACCATGAAACTAAACAGAAAGGAATGAGCTTGTATGGCAACATCTTAACAACAATAATAAACACGGAGAAGAGTGAATATGGCAAGACTTGTAGAACATACATAAGGATAAACAGATCCAACTTTAAAACCACCCAATAGATTTTGACGCTAAGAAGCTTTCCTTCCTGATTTGTGTTGTAATTAACTCCATACATCCTGTCTTAACTCCTACTTTATTGTTCTTGCAGAAGATGAGTCACCACAGCATGATGCTGCCACAACCACTTACTGGTTCTCTATCTGCCAAAAGACCAAACAAATGCATTCATGTGTATTGTTGTTCTGTGAGAAACTGTGATTCACTTTAAGGAAGATGAATAGTTTTCAACAAACTGGATGGACATTTAATCCCCAACACAAAAATCCTTCTTCTGCTTCTCTAAACTTCATCATGCAATGGCTGTGGGTGTCATGGGTTCACAGTTCAAAAACCTTCACTGTTTCCAAATATATTTAAACTATAAGTAACTATAAGCACCAAACAAATGTGGAAGCACATTTGTTTGGTGCTTCCACCTGGTGGATGTAAAAGGAATTAATAGCAAAATCTGTTGAGAAAGTATTTTCAAATGTCATGATTAAAGGGGTAGTATGTATTTTATATCATTCTCAAGTAATTATGTTAACTTCAGTTATAACAATGCTGTGTCAACTACAGCTTTAAAGAAATTTGACTATGTAAAGTCTTAAAATTTGGCCTCCATCTCTAAAAACTGTTCTGAAACTCCACCTTCAGGAAGTCATCACAACATGGCTCTTCTGTTAACCCTTTAACATTTTTACCAGCATTGCACTGAGAAGTAGTTCATTTACTGAGCTCAGCAGATGCATAGTTCAGCTAGATGTTTGCCAATTACTGCTGGCTAGTCTGAAGGAGCTGAGCGTTTGAGTCAGTTGCATGTTAAGATTTTCAGCTTCGATCAGTAGAAATGACTAGTGACATTTACTTTTCAGTAGTGGACTTTTGCTTGCGTTTCTTCATATAGATTTATATTTCTCACCCCCCCAGTCTAAATTGTTCCATTTCTTTACCATTTTGGATTTGCTTTGCACTTAGTATCATGTTCTTGTATACTCCTGTTGGCTTAGTTTCTCTAGGCATTTAATTTGAAAGAGATGCTCATTTTTGTCACCATTTAGCTTCCTTTATTTTTGCCTGAGTCTCTTTGCTGTTCCCTTCCCCAGCTGTTGGATACCTACCTCATCTAGCCTCACTGCTCCCGTGAACTGACTGCAGTGATAAACTGCAGTCAGTTCCTTTATCACCTCCGTCCCCTTCTTTTTACATCTACCTCGTTAAATCATGACCGACACGTTCTCCTAGCTACAAATTCAAAATAACTTGACAAAATATTTGCTTAGATGCACAAAAAACAGACACTTCTGAAATAAATTACCATATCTTTAATGTGCAACTTTACAACCATGATCACACTCCGATTTCTGAAAATGTCAGTAAATATTTAGACAAGAAGCTTTTAGCTTTAATATATAATCCATTCAGTTTCTCTATAAAGAATTTTAATAGTCAAACATTCACCACATTTCTCAACGGAGTTTGCGTGAAAAAGCTTTTGTCCATCAGACTGTGGGAAGCAGCACCGACATGACCAGCAGCACCCAGCTGACCAGGGAAGCGTTTCCTTTAGAGTACAACACAAGCCTGTTCAAAGGCTGCACTGGCCTGTAGATCTGAATCATTTCTCTCCCATCGGGAAAGTGAAGCTGGCAGAATGCTGAGAACTGCAGTGAAGACAAAATCACAAGAAATGTGATAAGTGGTCAAAAAGACAGGTGGTGATTAATATTCAACATGTTGGCATTATGCATTTTATAGGCCCATAGTTTAATTTTATACCACAGTCAAGAAACTGTGTTAGTCTTAAAAAAAAAAAAACAAGACAAATACGACTAAAATTTTACACTTTGAAATCAGGCCCGTCTCAAACTCCTTTCCGCCACTCTGCCTTCAGCACAAACATTTTTCATTGTGTCATTTTAAATGGTTCTCAGGAGTGAACTCCTATGAGCTCAGCTGATGCTCAGTTCCAGATGTTTGCCAATTGCTACTGGCTAGTCTGAAGGAGCTGAGTGGGTGGAGAGGTGCTCTATAGGGTGGTAGCTAAACTGGAAACTGCATTTTTTTGCCCAATATGCCCCATTTAAATCTTCGTTTTTTTCAGAACAAGGAATCATAAAGCACTGGGTTTGACTTGTCAGTTTTGCTTACAAGTCCAAACACTTGAGCTTGAATTTCAGCTGAAGAGAAAATTAAATATGGAGTGACGATCCCTGAAAAAGTCTTTAAATATCTAAGATTCAGGAAACGGCAGCTGCGTTTCCACTGCAAATGTGCACAAACCTGTCTCTGTATACTGCTAATGTGGCACAAAAGAAAAAAAAAGCACAATTTTGCACTTGTGGTTTGTCCATTAAAGAAATGAAACATGAATAAGCTTGTTTACACTTCAAGTCATTAAAAATTATGGCATCAACATATGTAAACAGATGCATTCATATTCCAGCCATGATACTCAGTCATTGGCATCATATTCAGGCATTTTGGTGACAAGCCGTTTATACTTGGGAGCAGCTACGCATGTGGCGTGTCGGGGAAATTGTAGTGGGCGATTTTAAAAAGCAGTTACCAATTCAACATGTTCATGAGTTTTTTCTAAACTGTGTGATGCTGTGAGAGTTTTGGTGGATCTGGCTGTGCATCATCAAAACAAAAACCCCATCACCATGCTACTTCTTGTTGTCTGTCGTTTTGGCAAGTAGCAATGTACAACTGTTGATCATGTGACTCGTGATGTGAAAAAGTCTCCATTGAGGTTTTGCGAAATGTCATGTTGATATGGCAGGGGGATGCAAACTCATCTTACCATGAAAAACTTCAGGTTCCCCCCCCCCCCAAATTGCCACATTTCCATTTAGTGAATTCATTTTCAAAATTTCAGTTCGTGCAATTCTATTGTTAATTAAAATGCAGCTACTATCAAAGTGTCATAATGCTGAACAAAGTGTCCCAGTCACCTGACTCCTGCTCAGAGGAATGGTGCTTTCAAATAGCGTCCAGACGACAGCTTCATTGCAGTTGGGAGTCGTGAGGGAGCCGTTGTAGCGGAAGTATTTATTCAAGCTGCTCAGAGGAGGAATAAGCATTTCCAGGGAGACGTCTGGCAGTGTGGCGTTACTGGCTGAGGTTCAAAACAGACAGATTAGGAACCACAGGCTTAAACCATTTAATTGTGAAGTTCAGATAAAAGTTGTTTATGGTGTTACTGCACAACTGCTGGCCTTTAGCCCAACTACACAGATCAGTGTGCAGATAGAGTTTGATTATGTTCCAATTCCAAGAAATCTGCAATAACTTACTGGGTTTAATGATCTGCTTCAGAGCATCAACCAGGGGAGTGTACTTCTTATTCTCAGATAGAGACTCCTGAAATGAAGAAAGAGTGTCTGGAAATAAAATCAGGATTATATAAAGACCAGGGATTCACAGATGATTTGTGCTCAACAGGTAACGATAAAGGAAGCAACTGAGGAAGCTGAAAATTCAGTACAATGATGAATTGCTCACACTCAGTTCTTCAAGTCTTTAAATAATATTTACAGACAGATTTATGTCTCCACTTCATATCTTCCACTGACTGAATAACTGAGCGCAATATAAGGTCTGTTTTTATGTCAATCTCCTCAAAGTTTAATTACATGCTACTGTTACAGCTCCCGTTTTTTTTAAGACCATGTTTCCACTGGGAAAAAAAAATAAAATAAAAGTTTCCCAAAAGCAATAATGGCAACACCTCACATTTAACTACCTTAAAGTTACCCATTAACTTATAAGTTTATCATTTATAATAGATATAGCATGCAGCAACATTTATAGGTTTTATTGCATCTTGCAGATGAAGTTTCCCCTATTGCATGTTGGCATTGTCACATTAACCCTCGATTCAGATTGTTGACATAAAAAGTAGTAAAGTTACCTGAAAGAAAAATCCAAGAACTGCAATTCCAGTGGGGTCCGTCACAGCCTGGGACAAAGAGTTGTAACCTTCTTTGATGTGGACAATGTGCATCTGCAGGTTACATGAAATATATGCTTGCATTTTTAATTTTTTTTTTCCTGAGGTCAGGTTTATTGCATTTAAACAAAGGTCATAAAAAAGTTAAATATGCTCCTGTTGCATCCATCACCTCCATGGGAAATTTCTCTCCATCAATGGTGTGTTCGGATCCAGATGAGCCGTTCTTGCCCCAGTGCAGATGGAGCTGAATGGCTTTGTAATTTGCAGCCAAGTGTCCTCCACTGATCACGATACCAGGAGGCAAGTCCAGCTGAGCTAAAGTGTATATATGTAAAAGGCTAACATAAGCAAAATACACATCTTTGTACACTTTAAATGTCATTCAAAGTTTACAAAGAGCTTGAAAACAATGACAAATTCTTCAGACTTGTCAAAGAATCTAAGACATTGCCTTCCTTCTGTCACTAGCAAGGAACCAACACAAGTTCAATAAACTCTTCACACCAACAGCATTTATTATCCTGGCCTTCTACTGAATAATTTTCAATAAATTTAAAAACAATTCAAATTCAAGAATAAAACATTTGAGGGAATTTGGTCATGAAACAAGTTGAGAAATCAGAAACTGTCAACACTCCCCTCTTAAAAAAAATTAATTCTTTCCTCAATTTAAAATTCCTACCGTTCACCAAACTACTCTCAGCTCTGCTCTTTCCCCCCCCCAACTCCTTTTTCATCCTTATCTTTATAGTTTACAGCTAAACATTACCTTCCGAGCATTACTGGCACTCCACCTCTGTGACCTCCTCATTATTTACTGGTTTTTCCAGCATAAAGGTAATTTGACCTGAGCCCTACCAGTGTGACCGTTGTTTATGAAGGTGACGGTAGACGCCTTATGGTAGTTGACAAACTGAAGCGGAGTTAGGTGTTTGTCTTTGACCGTTTTCTTCGTCACAATGTTCACTGGAGACTGACGACTGCCACCGCATTGTTGAGAAATTTCTTGCCACGCATCTGGACCTGTGAGGAGAAGATGACAAGAAGGCTAGTAAGACAACTTTCCTTGTTAAAACCATTCATGTGATTGGACTGAAGCTGGGTTTACCTAGACAGGTGCTGTTGCAGCTAACCTGTGACTGGTAGCACCATTCTGGAAGAAAAACACACTGATGAAGGTGTGCAGATCAACAGATTTTGTACTGAAAAAAAAATCCAAATGTCAATTCTCTTCAGTTGATTTAGTAACTAGTCTTGTGCAGCATCTTCATGAATCAAAGAAAGTACAATTTCTTAAGATTAAATATTGTAAACTCCAAAAATTCATGAAGGTGTGACAAATTCTATAGCATAAAACATTGCACAGGTTTGAAAAGGCTCAGTCTGTCTAATTTTAAAGATCTGAACTCATTAAAATGACTCTTTACAGGACATACCTGAAGCTGAGATGGTTTTCACAGACAACACAAAGCAAATTAAAACCCAGGTGAGCTGCATGGTAAAAACCCACTTTACGTCTGTCTGAGTTTTCTGACTGTGTTGGAGGTGAAGCATTGGATGGCATGTCCAGCGGTCTATTATAGGTCAGGTTGGCCCACCTATCAACCCCTCCCACACTGAATGATTTGCTGTTTCCATTTGGATTGATGATTTCTCAGAAGAGATAATGACAAGAAAATGCTGATTGTCATCAACTTTAAAAACAGATTAATCCCTTGTCTCTTACCTTGCTTTTTTCCACATGGAATAAAATTGTAAGGATTTGAATTTTTCTGTGTTTATTTAGGTTTCTGTCAGTTGATTGTTGTCTGTCTGCCCTTGATTGATCCAAGCTGTGTCTAGTTCCCTTGATTACCCCCTGTGTTTCTTGTTTGTCAAGTCCTTGTCTAGATTGTCAATACTGGGCTCATTATGAGAATTTGAGGTATAGATATTGGGATCCAACAGATGGCAGTAGTGCAACAATAATGGATGCAAGGTACTGTGAAATACTAAAAAAGAAGAAGAAAAGAAGCCGTCTAGATTGTCTAGTTGTCTCCTGTCTGCCCTCTATTGATTACTGTTTACCAGTTTCTAACAGATACTAGCTCCTGTGCTGCCTGGATTTTTGTGTTTTTTATCATTAAACCACCATCATCTTCAACTACCTAGGTCCTACCGCGTTGATCCTCACCATCTTCACCCCAACTTCATGACAAAAATATACAAGAAATAAAATTATAAAATGTTTTAACCCTATTGTAATTTAGACTGAGAGCAGATTTGCTTCCAATTCTCAACATTCTGCTGATTCTGCCTGATATTTTAGTGATTTCACCTTTACTCTCAATACTCACAGCCTCGTTTGATGGAAGGATCTTCAACAATAATGCCATATTTGTAGTTTTTATACTTTTCCAACTTTTATCAGGTATTTTAAGTGTTTTCAATCTCTTTGAACCATTCAAATCTGCACGAGTTTTTTAAAATAAGTAGACAAAGTCCTGTCCATTTTTCACTTTACCTTGACTGAGAGTTTAAATTCAACAGTTCTGTCAAGTTTCATTTGAATGCGTTGACCTTAAATGCCTTTGTTCTGCTCAGTAACAAAATTATTGTAAACAGAAGACGATAGTGATTTCTTGTTATTATATGCCTGCAAACAGGTTTACAGTATAATGCATGACTACTTTAACAAGACAAACCATCTGAAGATCAACCAAAGTGTTTATTACTCCAGAGGTGGACTTTGGGTTGATGAAAAGTTTTAAACTCACCAAGTCAATTTTACATATTTTTTATTAGATATTCCAACTTCAAACAAGAAACTTAACGCAGCATTAGTCAGTCCCTCCAGGATGTTTTTTTGTGATTGCGGCAGCAAAAATTATTGGCCTTTTTGAAAAAGTTGTGGTCAAAGTTGCTCATTTTTTAATGCTTCATTTTTGCCATAACATGGTCTTGAAAAAAGAGATTGAAATTGCTGGACATAAGCAACCTTGAAAAGATAGGATTTTCACAATATTTAAAGTACAAATAACATTTTCAAGCATATTCTTGAAACAGAATAAAACAAATAAAATTATGCCCTGAGGAGTTATCAAAGTGCAAAAGATGAATTCCATATTGGTCATTCAAGTAAACAGAAAATGTTTACATAGTGTAAACAAATCCTACAGAACATCTTAAAAGTATTTTAATAGCAAATGTTACTGTTTAACGTCACATTCTTTCATTTTGCATGTACAGCTTTTAAGAGATCTTGTGAAACAACTAATTTTGAAAAAAGCTAAGGGAATTAGTCAAAATTCAGCCAAGTTGCTGTAATTGGTCAGAAATAAAGGAAAATAAAAAAAAGGAAATATACAAAAATATTAAGCTAATGGGTCAGATTTGCGGAAAATTGCAAGTCTGCGCAAAAAATTTAGCAAATGTGCGTGATTGCAACTTTCTGGAAGGACTAATCAGTAGCATCCACAAAACTTTATGGAGAGTCTGTGAGATACAGGGAGAGCAGTGTGATTTTTGTCCTGGTCATGAAATACTGGACCAGCTATACACCCAAAGCAGGGTCCTGGAGGGTGTATGGCAGTTCACCCATCCAATTTATATGTGGTTTGTGGACTTGGAGAAGGAGTTTGACTGTGTCTCTTGGGGGGTAGTCCCGGGGTATGGGGTACCAGATATGACCGGTGCCAGAGCTCAGTCCACATTGCCAGCAGTAAGTTGGACTCATTTCCAGTGAGAGTTGCACTTTGTCACTGATTCTGTTCCTTTATGGACAGAATTTCTAGGTGAAGCCGAGGGGGTCCATTTGGATGTCCTTAGGATTGCATCTCTGCTCTTTGCAGACAATGTGGTTATTTTGGTTTCATCTGGTTGTGATCTCCAGCTTTCACTGGAGTGGTTCTCAGATGAGTATGATGCAGCAAGGATGAGAAACAGTCCCTCCAAATCTGAGGTCATGTTCTTGAGCCGGTGTAGTGACTTCTATGGGTCAAAGAAGAGATTTTGCCCCGAGTGAGGGAGTTTAAGTATCTTGAGGTTTTGTTCATGACTGAAGGAATATTGGTGCAGGAGATAGATGGATGGATTGGTGCAGCGTCTATAGTACAGCAGACGTTGTACCTGTCTGCTGTCTCTCGCTTCTCACCATGAAGTGAGAGACCATGAAGCGTCTCTCGCTTCATGGTGAAGCGAGAGACGTGCAAATAGGCAAAGCTCTTGATTTACCTGTTGACCTACCTTCTTACCCTCATCTATGATCAGGAGCTTTGGATAAATACCAAAAGAATTAGATCACAGATACAGCAACCAAAATCAGTTTTCTCCATGGGTTTCCCAGGCTCTCCCTTAGAGATA
>NW_028263382.1:31348712-31433712 GCF_051168715.1 Poecilia mexicana | reverse complement strand
TCCAACTATCGGCCAATAACCTGTCTCTCTACAACATGGAAGCTCATGTCAGGCATCATAGCGGCTAAGATAAGCGGACACATGGATAAATACATGAGCACGGCACAGAAGGGCATCGGCATAAATAGTAGAGGAGCCAAACACCAACTCCTTGTAGACCACACAGTCGCCCGAGACTGCAAAACCCGACACACCAACCTGTGCACCGCTTGGATTGATTACAAGAAAGCCTATGACTCAATGCCACACACCTGGATCATTGAATGCTTAGAGATGTACAACATCAATAGGACTCTAAGAGCCTTCATTGCAAACTCGATGGGGCTGTGGAAAACCACCCTTGAAGCCAACTGCAAACCGCTTGCACAAGTGTCCATCAAATGTGGCATATACCAAGGAGATGCTCTGTCCCCACTGCTGTTCTGCATAGGCCTGAACCCCCTCAGCCAAATCATCAACAAGACTGGCTACGGATACCGACTTAAGAATGGGGCCACAATCAGTCACCTCCTCTACATGGATGACATCAAGCTGTACGCCAAGAGCGAGCGAGACATCGACTCACTGATCCACACCACCAGGATCTACAGCACTGACATTGGGATGTCATTCGGACTAGAGAAGTGTGGCCGGATGGTTACAAAGAGAGGGAAGGTCGTCCGCACAGAAGGGGTCTCACTCCCCTAGCAGAACGATAGCAGACATAGAGCACAGCTACAAGTACCTGGGAATACCACAAGCAAATGGCAACCTCGATGAGGTCACAAGGAAAGGAGCCACAGCCAAATACCTCCAACGAATAAGGCAAGTCCTGAGAAGCCAGCTCAATGGCAAGAACAAGATCCGTGCAATAAACAGCTATGCCTTACCAGTAATCAGATACCCTGCCGGAATAATTAGCTGGCCAATGGAAGAGATGAAGGCCACGGATGTTAAGACTCGGAAGCTACTAACCATGCATGGAGGGTTCCACCCCAAATCCAGCACCCTGAGACTGTACACGAGCCGTAAGGAAGGAGGCAGAGGACTAGTGAGTGTGAGAGCCACTGTCCAGGATGAAACATCTAAGATCCATAAATACATCAAGGACAAAGCCTCAACGGACGATGTGCTCAGCGAATGTCTCAGGCAATGGGGAACAGAGGACGAGGTGCTGGAGGAACCATCATGGGAAGACAAGCCCCTACATGGGATGTACCACCGACAAATAACTGAAGTGGCTGATATCAGGAAATCCTACCAATGGCTGGAGAAAGCTGGACTCAAGGACAGAACGGAGGCCCTCATCCTGGCCGCCCAGGAACAGGCCCTAAACACCAGAGCAATAGAAGCTCAGATCTACCACACCAGACAAGACCCAAGGTGTAGGTTGTGCAAGGAGGCCTCTGAGACAGTCCAGCACATAACAGCAGGGTGCAAGATGCTGGCAGGGAAAGCGTACATGGAACGACATAACCAAGTGGCGGGCATAGTGTACAGGAACATCTGTGCAGAATATGGACTGGAAGCCCCGAGGTCAAAATGGGGGACACCCCCAAAGGTGGTGGAGAATGACCGAGCTAAGATCCTGTGGGACTTCCAGATCCAGACAGACAAGATGGTAATGTCGAACCAACCGGACATTGTGGTGGTGGATAAAGAACAGAGGAAAGCCGTTGTGGTGGATGTAGCAATACCAAGTGACCACAACATCAGGAAAAAGGAGCATGAGAAACTGGAGAAATACCAGGGCCTCAGAGAGGAACTGGAGAAGGCCTGGAAGGTGAAGACCACAGTGGTGCCTGTGGTCATCGGGGCCCTCGGGGCAGTCACCCCCAAACTGGAGCAGTGGCTCAAACAGATCCCAGGAACAACATCAGACATCTCAGTCCAGAAATGTGCAGTTCTAGGCACAGCCAAGATACTGCGCAGAACCCTCAAGCTCCCAGGCCTCTGGTAGAGGACCCGAGCTCAGAGGATGAAAGAGACCACCCACGGAGGGTGAGAGGGGAATTTTTTTTTTTTTTTTTTATATATATATGGAGTAGCGATACTTCATAATAAAATTACTTAGGTAAAAAGTACAGCATAGTAAAAATACTCCTAAAAGTACTTTTTGTTTTTCAAAAGTTACTCAAGTGACTAGTTACTGCCCAACTCTGCTCCTTAAGTGATGAACACTGACCTGAACCTTCAGAGCCACATTTGGACAGTCACAAAGTCGGCCTTCCATCACCTGAAGAACATTTCCAGGATTAGAGGACTTATGTCTCAGCGAGATCTAGAGAAACTCATTCATGCGTTTATCTTTAGTTGTATTGATTACTGCAACAGCATCTTCATAGGTCTGCCCAACCAATCATTCAAACAGCTGCAGCTGATCCAAAACACTGCTGCTCGCATTCAGACTAAAACCAAGAAGATAGAGCACATCACACCAGTTTTAAAGTCCCTACACTGGCTCCCTGTAGCTCAAAGAATAGACTTTAAAATACTGTTAGTTTATAAATCACTGAACGGCTCAGCACCACAATACATTAAAGATCTGCTGTTGTTGTATCAACCTTCCAGACCCCTCAGGTCTTCTGGTTCTGCTCTGCATTCCCAGAACCAAATGAGGAGAAGCAGAATTAAGCTTCTATGCACCATATATCTGAAACAAACTTCCAGAAAACTGTAAAACTCCTGAAACACTGACTTCCTTCAAGGTTTGATTGCGCGTTCATACTTCCCAAAACGGGTCTAATTTTTTAGACGAACAAACCGGAGTTTGTTCGTCTAGGGCTGGAGTGAACATGTGCTAAATCAAAGTCTTTGGAGATTAGTTTATAGTTGTTAACAGTCACTGAACTTTTGTCAAAAAAGTTACCTTGAAAGCAACAATAACTCATTGTATCTTCCTACACCTAGCCAGAGGAAAACATTTGACTGGAAATACCTTTGGAGATTTAGTTTTTAGAACGTGTGTTCATGTACGGTTCCTTCAAACACAGCCGAGAACTGAGAACCTAAAATGGCACAGAATACAAAAGAGCTGGAGGAACGAAGCATAAGGGATGAGGCAGGAAGTGGGAAGACCTTGATCTTCAGAGAGTAATCCCTTTTCATTAAGAGTAGTTTTCAGACACTCAGAGCTTCACCATTGATCCTTGTGCAACGCCAATTCATTAATTTGCAGCGGCTTATCACCTTGAAGGCCTTCAGGACTTCCACCCAGACACACACAAGCGCAGCATTTAATGTAATGTAACCATGTCTCACAAGAGTCAGCAATTCCCCCAGTGAAATTAGTTCTTATCAATTTAAGCTGAGATCTTTTTCATCTGTTTCACTTTTCATTCCAGCTATTTTTTTTTCTCCAGTCTGTTTTTAGTTTCATTCATCAAAAAGTCCATCTGCAAAAAATAACTTATAATCATCACATGGCCTCTTGTCAGTGTTGACCTTCAATGTTCCTTCTAGTACATGTACACATTAGGAAACTGGCACTTTTTATTCTACATGGTGATATTTAATGGATCTTGATTAAATTACATTAAGATGAATGACCAGCACTCCATTCCAAACTTTTTCTATCGTCAGGTGATAGATTTAACCGTGCTCAGATGCTTAGAGACTTGGATTGTGTTTTCTAGCATAGCCTAGTTTACCTTAAAGGTCTTCACAGATTCAACCCTGACCTGTCTGGTCTGGCCCTTAATTTTGATTATGCTATCTATTCACTAATATTCTTTAACTAACCTAAACTGAGATTCAATTACACACAGATTCCATTCTAAAAGCAACTCACTTGCCATATTTTAAGTTGCCAGAGTAAAGGATGGAGAACCCAAATGTTTGGAACATCTTTAATACTTTTTTCCTTCCATTTGCAATTATTCTGTATTTCATCGTCATCTGGTCCTTATGGGTGTTTTCACACCTAATAGTCTTGTAGACTCTGTTCGATTGGGCACCGATTCTGCAACATTTGTTGGATTTTCAGCCTGTGTGGTTCGCTTTTACTCCAACCACCCAAGGGGTTGTGGTGGCGCTGCATCAAAAACCACTGAGGAAACGACACAAAAACCTCTGAAGAAGACGAGAGCACAACTTCCTCCTTTGCAAAACATAAACAAAAATGAAGTGGCATCAGATGTTAGCAGTTGTAGTATTTCTAGTATTTCTGTTTTGTCGTTGGTAAGAGACCATGAGTAATGTATCCCGCTAGCACTAGACTTCGTTTGTTTTGATTGTATTTACCCAGAATGCCCTGCACTATACTTCACTTCCTGCTTTTGGAGCAGTCTCAGGTCCGTTTGGTATTCACATATGCATTCAAACTGCACTACAGTTTACTTCAACCGAACAGAGACTTACGTTTTTGGTCAAACCAGAGGTCGCCTTTTTGGTCCACATCAGGGTTCGATTGCACATTCACATCTCCCCAAACTTTCTAGCCAATCAAAGTGGAGTTTGATTATAGCAGACCAAACAGAGCTGGCGTGAATGCATCCTCAAACTAAAACACATTCAGGTGTCTGGTTGTAACAATTCAAAATGTGGAACATGGTCTGAATATTTGTTTTTCAAGAAAATTGTATTTCCTTTCTCTTTTGTCCACAACACAATCTTTAATTTGTTCCTGTATTGTTTCTCAGTAAAACGTTACCCTTTGATATATCAACAAAAGTCCATCTGTAATTAAATGCAAATGGCTATGCAGGAGAACTGAAAGTTGGTCAAATCCTCTTACTCCTATTCCCCAAAACATGAAACACGAGGATTCTGGCATCTTTAACAACATGTTCAGTTGTTCCATCGTGCCAAAAGAGCCTCTCCTCTTGCCACAACTTGGCCATTTGAAGTTTTCTGGGGGGGTTTTCACCCTCCCCCATGTCCCCATCTCCATTGTAAACATAAACCCTCCAGAGGCGAACCGCACAGCTTTGTGAGTGCTTTCCCCTCCCTCGCAGCTGCTTGTCTGCATGCAACCACTGCTCACGAGTGAGTGCTCCCAATCCTCTCTCTCCTCATAAAGCCAAGTGCCTCGCTGTAGACGTTTTACAGATAAGTGGTTTATTTCTCCCCATTCCCCCCCACCCCTCCCCATCCACGGCAGTGGGCCTCAGACAAATTTTTTGTCACATGTCATAACTTGGTCTCTTGAACTCTGTTCGTATGCGACCCAAAAAAAGGGGGGGGGGGGAGGCAGGGGGGAGAGGGCACATTTCCTCCCGAATATTCCAGCTAGTCATAAAACCCACGATGATATTCAGATGAGCGACAGCGAAAAGAAGAAGATATCAGCCCTCATCTCAGTTTATACTGTCAGATGATGAAACATGATTCCCCTCCAGCCACCACTCCCCCGACCCCCACCACCACGTCCCCTCCATCTCTCCTTGAAGATGGATAACGAAAAGTAAAGTCAAGGACAGAGAGAACCAGTGAGGGTTTTGTTTACACAAGCAATAGGGAAAGTGCTATTTCAAAGACAGTGAGAGAGAGAGGCAGAGAATGGAGGGTGGGAAGCAAAAAGACAGCGTAAATAGATACAGAGGAAAAATGCAGGAAAGGAAAACAATGGGTGTTGGGCTGCATTAAAGCAAAAATCCACTTCTCATTAGGATCTGGAAGAGCAGCTGGATTACAAACCACCTCTGTGCAGTCTTTGCATTTCAATGCCGTCAATGGTAGAGGCATGCAGATATAAAGAACAAGCAGGTGGACATCTAGTTTGCTTAATAGACCTTCGGCTCTCGAATCAAAGCTACTTCCTGTAGACAAGATGTAAAGTCAAAACATCCATCCTTTTCAGAACAAATCAGACACCTTTGTCAGGTAATCTCTGGACCGTTACGCAACAGAAAGTCAGAAACTCCTCTACCTTCAGGCGAGAAGGTCTAACTGCTGACTCAGTAAAACATATCTCCATTTCAAACAAATTATGCAGCATAAAACAAAAAGACAGTCTGATTTATGAAGGCAAAATAACAGTTTTTGACTAAAACTGTAATATCATCTTACAAAATGCACTCCATACATTAGTCTTACTGTACTAAACTTACTGTTCAGAGGTTTGGGGTAATGCACACATTCAATCAATATGCATCAGTTGTAAGGTTGAATATATCTATTATACCAATTCACTTTTCTTACATACAATATTTAATTTCATAGATCTGATTAATAAGGGACACTATTTTGTATTTTTTAGGTGTATTCTGCAATTTTATAGCACAATGTAGGAACTATGATACATTCAGTTGTTATAAAAATTTGTCATAGGCTATATCAAATACGACTTGAAAGAAATTTTACTTCGTAATTTAAAGCTCTTTAAGGCACTCCTACTCTTTTTGAAGGTCTGCCTGAAGTTTCACTAAGAAGTAGTTTAATGAGCTCAGGAGATGCAAAGACAAAATAAAAGCAGGAATGAACAAGGATGCAGATACCAGCAGTTTGCATTTGTTTTTGGACAAGGTTAGAGGTGTCCTCTCATCAGCTGCATCACAGCAGGTGCAGCAGTGATCAAAGACATAAACAAAAATTTTCTTCACAGTGCACTCCAGGTTCTGACAAGATTGAGGTTTTGGTAAAAACCTTAGAAACAACATGAAACTACCTGAGAGGAATCGTGTTGGTGGTGCTTTTACAATAAAGAGTGATGCAGATGATTTTACGGCACAGCTGCATGAGAAAAAAATTAAATTTATCATCTGATTAATTGGAAGAGATAAACATCATAGTTGTAAAAATTATTAATTGAAAGGTAAAAATATGTCAAAAACATACACCACCTAGTAACTAGTGAAATTTTCATTTAGTAAATGAAAGCAGATCTTTATTTTTACTTCTTCCTCCTCCCATGGCCAGAATTAACCACAGGTTTCAGCAGAGGGTATTTTTTCCTACGTTATCAACATATTGCAAGCACAAGCTGTTTTTCCATTGCACAAATTCGAATTACAAGAATAAATCGGATTTATGGAAACATGGCAATTTAAAAAAAAAAAAAAAAAAAACTCACTAAAAAGTTTTTGCGTTAGGATGAGGCAATTTTTAAGCTGTGTCAAAATTAGTGATGCAGTATTTCGGCAAAACTGCAAAAGATAAATGTCTTTTGCATCACGAGTCGTGATCAAAAGCCGAATGTGTCTACTAGAAGAAAAGACGAAGAAGACGACAGGAAGTGGTGAGTGCCATGATTTTTACTAACTCATCATGTGAACAAACTTATTCACGTGTGATTTTTAATTGTGTTTCGTACTTAACAGATAACATATTTTTTGTTGAAATAATGACAAAGCTTTACAAAACACATTTGTGATGGAAACACAGCTACAGTCTGGTCTGTCAACTTAGACAGATGTGCACATATTTGAAAGGACGTTCCTGGAGTGCATTCTTAGGTGTGCATAATGCGTGCCTAGCGATATTTGCTTGGCGGAGCTATCTTAAGAACAGCTCTGTCTTTGCGACTTGTCTGAGTGAAAGTGCACACTCAGGTTTGAACACATCTGTAGTTGCTGTCAACATTATCACCGCCTTTTGAGATGCTGTGGCCTTTATATAGAGCAGCCTGACAGGAAAATGAAGTAGAGAGGAGGGGAATTTTAACCTTGACAGCTGCATTAAGGACCAACATCCTCCGTATGTGGGGCGTCCAATGGCTTCAGCATTTCGTAGTGATATAGTATACGTGATATCACAACGCTGTTACGTAATCATCATGGACAAGAAGGAAATCCTCAGTTGAAGTTATGGGCAAAACAATGAGAAAATAAAATAAAATAATTAAAAAAAATAAGTGATGCTAACTCTCTGGAAGTAGAAATTGAATAAGTTGAAGATTATTATTTTGGTTTTTTGTGCGGTGCAGGGCTCCTTCACAGCAGACTGATCAAGCCTCATGAAGCGCCCTGCCTTGCATATCTCCGCACTGGGGCTATTATCTTCACACCTCTCTGCTCTCACCACCACAGATGTTACCTCCTCACCATGTCACTCCTCTCTCACCCACCTATTCTCCTCTTTACCCGCAGGCAGCGTTGCTGGTGGGGCTGATTGGGAGGTTAAGCTGGGCCCCAGTCAACCATGGGAAGCAATCATGGCGAAAGCACAAACTCAAATAGTCCAAGTGTGTCAAAGGGATTTTTTTCCCCGTCTTCCCCCCCGTTGAGCTCACTTTGTTGACATACTAACAAAACTTTGTGTGTGTGCAGCACTTTTAAACGAGTTCTACTGGTCTTGATGAAAACCAAACAACAGATTAAATCATGAAAAAGAAGAAAAACATTTCTTTCAGCACTCATCAAATTAAGCTTGAACCATTTGAATAAAATAAAACAAAGAAGTGATAAACATCTGGCGTCTGTCAGAATAACTTATTAAAGTTCTGAGTGTGTGTAAATCAATCAGAAAGTGAAAGTATATCATGTGACCAAGAAATCCAGATTTTTACATTTTACCAATGTAAAAGGACCAAACATAGAAATCGTAATTTTTGCAAATGCAAAACTTGTTGCTATGAATAGTAATGTTTGAGGTTAGAAATGAATTAATAAAATAAGGAGGACATATCAGATCATGGGACACATGTCATGTAACTCAAGTCATGAGTGGAAGAATCCAGCAAAGAAGCTGAAAAACCAAGAGCCTAAACAGTTGAAGTATGACAACGGAACCAGATGAACCGGTTCCCTTGTTATGTTCCATTAAAACTGCGCCTATAATTGTGCAATTTGACATGTCCTTTAAGGAAAACATGCCAGTTTTGAGAAAGCTCAAGTTTTTTTTGGTAAAACGTTTTGGTGCTACGATGAGGTGATTTTTTTTTTGGCCATATTGAAATTTGGCCAAACATTTATCATAAAAAACATTTATCACATTTATCACAAAACTGCACTGGATATGAATGTATTTTTACCACGTTTTTCTAACAGTAATGAATACAGAGAAATGAACTGAACAGGACAAGAGGTATAGAAATCAACAAGAACATGATGAATGAAGGCAAAATAACAAATGACAAATGAAAACCAAGACTCCAAACCTGTTGTTTGTTTGAACATATGTGTTGTTGTTTTTTAACAGAATACTAAACCTCACAAAATTACAATAAAAATAAGAAAATAAACACACACCATTGTTAACATCTATGTGCAGTAGAGGTGTGCCGATCGATCGGTCACCGATCATAATCGGGCCGATTTTCGTGAAAAAGTGCATGATCGGTGATCGGCGATCATTGGCTCTTGTTGCCGATACCGATCATCTCATTTCCCAGCCTGCCCGTGCAGCTGGTCTCCTCTTTCATTCACACTGCGCAAACGCGCAGCAACAAATCCTAAGCGATGTGGAACTATAACCACTGAGTGAATGGGGAAGTTTGCGTGTTGCGGCGGAAAATTGAAGCAAGTCAAAATGCATCAACACGACGAATCTAATATGGCATAAAAACAATGCCATACTTGACGGAGATTGGCTATATCGAGGCTCACTGCAGTAAAAAAGACATACGGAGGATCAGACAGCAGGTAAAGCAGCGCACAGCTACAAACACTCACCCGGATTAGCATGACGGTCAGAAAACTAAACAAATAACCCGCAAAATTATTTAAGTCTTCGAGCTGCGATGTAAGACGCTGGTTCTGCTCTCGCTGTTAAACCGCTGCTACGCTACAGGCTCACACCGAACCTCTGCTTAAAGCTGCAGCATCTAACTAAAAAAATAAATTTTACATGCGTATTAAAACTTTCGCTGTCCTAACATGAGACAGATAATCTCTGAAAAAATAATCGATCTCCTCCCTGATCTGCATAATTACTCCGCTCAGTCAGAAACAGCCAACCAGAGCTAGCAGTAATCAGCTAGCCGCCATGCTATCAGGAAGCTTTCATTCAGTAACTCTGGATTGTTTATTGTAATGGAACTTGTTTTTGCCTTTGAATGTCAGGTTTTATACTTGAACTTCTTGGCAATGTTGAGAGGTTTTATTTTGGCTCTTTGTATTATTTAGCCTCTTCAGAGCCTTCATATGTTTTCAGTCTGTTAAAGATAGTATTATCAATAGCAGTACAATTTGCACAATGCCTGTTTTGTTTAGTTTTCTTCTTGGAAAAATTTATTAAAAACAAGTTTTTGTCTAAATTAAGGTGAATTCATGGTTCCTTTTTCCACATAATGTAACCAGTAGTGTTTATGATAATAATAATTATGTGATCGGTATCGGTGATCGGTATCGGTGTATCGGCCCTCATGGGTGATCGGTATCGGTATCGGGAGGAAAAAACCTGATCGGCACATCCGTAATGTGCAGTGAATATCTTTGAACTTAACTAGTTTGTTTCCTTGATTACAGACTTTGTAATCAATAATGTTTTGTTTTTTACATTCAGGAAATTTGTATTTTCTTTTAAATAATAGTAGTATTAAAGGGAAATATCCACCTACAGTCTTTCAATAAACTCAACGGCTGTCACATTGCTGTTCCAATAATGACGTATGTTGAACAAAGTAAAACTAGAACACAGAGACTCTCAAGTTAATAAAACTTACCAGGGCCACAGCACAACATAATGCAGGGGTTAAAAGCAGATCGCACCTTATTTGCAATTATCCGAGCAGAGTTTAGATTTTCATTGACACTCTGTCCTTGCTGAAATATCTATACAGTTTTATACAGAGATATAAGTCGTGTGGGTGAGAGTGTAGGCGGGATGGAGGTAGAAATGTTGGGATCCGTTCAGCGTTGCCTGCAGTCGTAGCGGAGCTGAATGATATGTTTGATAAAGAGAAGCCGTATGGCATTTTTTTCGATGGAGCAAACTGAAAATCAACTGTACATGAGCAACAGCCTTTATAAATCTACACTTGTTTCTGATATTTGTATACAGGCAACTGTTGCCTGTGAAATATGATTTTATAAACTTACAGTGGGCCATGTAGGATATTTCAAAGAATACATAAATCAAAAGTCTGTAGCCTGTTGTAGCCACGTCACTGAATAATATAAAAGTACATTTTCTGAAACAGAGGTGCTAGCAGTTATTTTAGTAAGCAAGCATTTATCAATTTTTCTGGTGATTTATAATTATTAGAAAACAAAGGTTCCTCTCTCAACAAACTTGCTTTCTTTTTCGCAGAGTGCTGTGACCATTTACAGTCCAAGTTGTGATATAATATAACGTACGTGTATTAGTTGCTATCGCTTTCCATTTTTAATCAACTTTGTGTTTGGCTTTAATTCAAATTTGGCATCAGTTGAAATATATCTTCCTTGATCAGTGCAATGGATGTGAAGGACACTTGCTAATTCTTGTAGACACATAATGAAATTGATCTTTTGCGTCCTCTCTTTATCTGCTTAGCACTGAAAAGTAATCAGTTCACTACAAAAATTCATTCATCATCACAGACGATAATACATTTATAGTGGACTGTGTTACTATGAGAAATTCATCTTAATTTTTTTTGTTGCTTTCACAGTGTTATGCAGAGTAAAACCATTATTTTGTGCAGACAAAAACTGCTGGAAACCCCCCTAACTTGCTATGACAAAGGTGTGGTCTGGTTATAAACTGCATTTCAGATGAACTTCTAAAAGTGTGAAGTTTGCCAGTCTGTCTCTTGTCTGACAGACTGGTAGACAAGAGAAACACAATTTATTACCTGCCACTCTATTAGGCACACCTGTTCGGTTGCTTATCAACACCAATAGTGTTAACAATGAACTCATTGACAGTCATCAGTGAGCATCAAAATGGGCAAGAAAGGGGATTTAGGTAAGCTGGTCATTGCTTTCCTATGCAATTCCCCACAATTCTCATCTCCCTTCAGTGCTCCGTATTAGATTTGCTCCATTGGACTTGATTTCTTAGGATTAATTTCATCCTGGTCAATAAACGAACAGAGAGATTAGCTGTGAATGATGACATCGAGTTTCTGTGCTGTTTTAAAAGTACGACCTGCCTGTGCTTGTAGTTTGGCAGTGGAAGTATTGAACAAAAGTATTCACTCCATGTTGAGTAAGCTTCCAAATTTTGAGCAATGAAAGCACTCATCACATTCACATGGTCAGTTGTACAACATCATGGAGATGCTGCAACAAAACTTGAGTCATGCTGTCAATGTGGACCACAGTAATAGAGGAATATTTTAGACATCTTGTTGAATCTCTGTCATGAAAATCTAAGGCAGTTTTCAAAGTGGCCACTGATCAATCCATTGTCCACACCTGCCTATAAATGCATGTTTACTGATTGGCTGGTAACCATCCTCAGCAGCCATTGGGTGAGAGGTGATGTTTCCTAGACAGGTTCCCAGCAGTATGTACCTTGTAAAGTAACCCGTATGTTCAACGATTCCAAAACACAACAACTTTTGTAACCTGTCTAGGAACGGCAGATGCCAATTAGCTTATGCTATAATCTGGTACAGTGCATCATATGTTGATATTTATGTTTGAGCTTGTACATGTTCCTTTCTAAATGAAGATTATTACCGCTATTACTACTAACAAGACAAGGTTTTTTGGCAGATACCTGAATCTCTGTATTCTGTATTACTGCACTTGAAAATAATGCACTAAGTTTCTAGATAGATCAGAGAAGGAAAAGCTCATTTTTTCTCATTTTATAATTTATATGCCCTTTAGTAATATTGCCAATGTTTCTTCATGGAAAAATGTTCATCTCAGTACTAAACTTAGCAAACATGGAGTTTATTGAGTTTATTGCCATAGGCTGCATGTTGCATACAGGCTGCATATGGAAAGATTAGCCATTAGACTGCTGTTCTATAATCACTTGAATAGTTTGTAACATGGCTCAAGTGAAAAGTTTAATTCAATTTTTATATGGTTGTGAGCATGAAATTGTTTGAAAACTTCCCTTTGCTACTACATTACCATCATTGCGAAATTAGATTGTGAGACTCGAGTTTTCTTTTATGAAATTGTCAAACAAGTCATGTTTGCTGATTTTTCCACTTTAGTTTCACAACAAATGTTTCACAACAAATTAAAATATTAGACTTTTTAGCATGTCTACTGGAATATTCAGAGCCGTCTTTACAACAGGATTAGAATAAAATGGTAATGAAAGCAGGTGAGGAAAAGCACACGGAAATGAAATAAGTCATTACCTCGCACAAGAAGTTTGACACATATTGTTTGTTCAATTGTGTAATTGTATTATCATCCCAAAACATAATACCAATGCGAAAATGGGCATTAATTATTTTTGCTGTGTTGCTTCTAATGCTGCATATGAAAAAGGTTTGGGAGCTAATTTTATTATGGTGTCTGCCACAAGCTGTCATTAAGTGAATGAGTAAGTGAGCAGCAAATGGCTTTACTTTTATTGCATTTCCCGCCCCGGCATTATTATCCTCAGGCTGCTCCTGCACCAATGACAGCCGGCGTGTTTGAAAGTGAAAATCTGCAGGGAGATAATGTGCCGCGTCCTGTACTTGGAGCAAAGAGAAAAATAACCTTTTTTCCTCACCCGGAGACTAATGACACAAGTGGAGTTTGAGAAACAGCGATGATGAAAAACCCGTGCCACAAAATGCTTCTCAGTCAAGAAGAATTATTTCCTGTTAAGACTTAAGTTTTTTTTTTTGTTTTTTTCTTTTCCTTCCCAGATTCCCTCCTCTGTTTCTTTTTGCCTCTGTCTTTTTGACATGCACCGTGGTACTCGGGGAACGCATCCAGTGGATTGCTCCGGATAAAAAAAAAAAAAATAAATAAATAAAAAAAAAAACTGAGCTGGAACTGTAACGCGAAGGGAATGCTTCTGATGTCTTGAGTGATGAAGAGTGGAATGTTTCTTTTCATGTTTGAAGTAGGGAACATATATATATTTTCAATTAAAGGGGCATTATTATGTAAAATCGACTTTTTTGTTGTTCTCTCATCAAAAACGCATGTGGAGTATTGCTTTGATTCTTTCAGAAAGAAATCCTGTCATCTCCAATGGCAGCCATTCAGCTGTGCCAAAAGCCTGGGTGGACCTAGCTCCACCTCGTTCTTCGAGCTGCAGTTTCTCAGCTTCCGCCTCACAGAGCAGACTTCCCCACTCAGCTCCTTCAGACTAGCCAGCAGCCATTAGCAAACACCTGGTGGAACTGCTGAGCTCATTATATGAGCTACTTGTCAGTGAAACACTCCTAAAAAGATGTTAAAGGATTAATAGAGATGTGATGTTATGACTTCCTGGAGGTGGAGTTTCAGAAATAGGAGTTTTTAAAGAGACAGAGGCCCAATTTCAAGGTGTTAAATTACAAAGTCAAATTTCTCTTAAATCACATTTGATATTTAGAGCCTTTTTAAAACTGAAGGTAGCATAGTTGGTTGATAGTACTATGAAACTGCACTGTGTGCCTGAACAATGCATTGCACTGCTCCTTTAAATGTGACACAATAACCAGGCAAATGTAAACCATTAAAAACTTATAAAATGTAGTCTGATATTTTACTGAGTCTTCAATTGTACATAACACTGATAATCAGAGTTTCTTTTTTTTTAATGACTCCGGTTAGTATCTAGCACAAACAAAAAGAATGCTAATCAGGACTATCCTAAAAAGACTTGGAATAATTCACATGCCTGGAACGCTTTTTGTCCTAAAACTACATCTGTATATAGAGTACACATTAACATAAACATTTATTTTTATTTTTATTTTTTTATTTTTATTTTTTACGAATATGTGATCTAGAATGAATTTCACTTCAAGATTAGCATTTTAAGAAAACTCATATGTATAATTTGTGCATACATTTCCAGAAGGCATTCGTCTCCAGATTTGTTTCAGGCCTAATAGTCTGAGTTATGGTGTGAACGTCAAGCTGCAGTTCAAGCAGAACCTCCAGGAGAAGGGGAAGGGGAGAAAGAGATAAAAAAAATAAAATTCTATAAACATAAATCACGCTCCTAACTACACAAAAAGGAAGTCAGCAGGTTAAGGTAACAACGGCACTTTTCCAAAGCAACACTCCGATGATTTAATCACTAAAACCACGAATGCCACCCAGGATAAATATTCCTCCAAACCCGCTTTGTTTTCCAGCTGCCTGCTGCTGTTTTGTGCTGTCATGACTTGCCAGCATGTTTGCCTTCCCGTTCTACGACTACGTTGCCATCTGTCTTTCCTCCATAACTTTGGAGAGTACTACATCACTCATGTCATGTCGGCGGCATCTCACACTCGCCGCCGTTCGTCTGTCTATGTATAGCCCTTCTGTTCAAGAGATTACTCATGTCACAAGCTGGAGTTCATGTTAATTTACCCCTGTTAAATATCACAGACATCTGATCCGCTGTGTTCTTAACTCATTTGCAGACGACTTTCTATTTTTTTTAAGCTTTCAGTAAGGTTTAGTTTTTGATTTAATGTACTCCATAAAAACTTAAAAGGAACTGAAATACAGTGAACCCTAGTTATAACGTGCTTCATCTTTTGTGGCCTCGCAAATTTTTTTTGTGCAGTTTTTTATGTTTTGTTTTTTGTTTGTTTCTTTATAGTCTGTGAACACACATTGTGTTATGCATCCTGAATGGCTGTCAATTAATCTCCTCCGTTTCTGTCCAGTACAGAATGTGTTCACCTTGGCAAATGTACATGTCTGCACATTTTGTCCACGACAAAATGTTGACAAAACGTTCTGCACTGACAAAGGCACCTGCCGACATGCCAAAAAGGCAGAAGAAGATGCAGTCGCAGAAGATGTGTAACTTTTGGACATGCTAAAGGACGGTAGAAGCTGCATGACGATAGGCCGCCATTACAGAATAAATTATTCTTCGTTTTGTTCCATAAATAGGGAGGAAAATAACATAAGGCTTCTTGGAAAAAGACACCTGCATCACAGTATTTCTAAAAACTACCATAGTTATTTGTAAGAAAACGTTTTACATTTTTATTTTGTAAGCAAATACTTGGGCCTGAAAACAAGTCTTGATCTTTGGCTTCGTTCTATAGTACCAAATAAAAATTGTAAACTAAAACATTTCTGAAGAAACTTTGGCCTGCCAAAGTGTGCCCGTCGATTGGAACCCAGCGTTCTAATGCCAAAAATTAGCATAAATGCTAAGCTTAGCTAACATGTCAGAAGTAGCATGTGGAATATCAAAGTTATATTGAACTGAATCCATTCAGTATGCAAACATAAGTGTGTAAGCTAAAATTATCCAAAATGCTAATGTCATCCTAAGGGCTGCCAGTGGCATGTGGGGTATGTGGGGTGTGTTGTCTTACTTTAACTTGCTACAATCATTATGCTAAACATAGCTAATTAAAAAAAATAGCTAAAATGCTTATTTAAGGGAAAAGCCTACTGATAATGTAAGGCAAGGCAGTGCACTAGTGAGAGGTGTTGCCCTGCTATTGTTAGTGCTAACGTTAGCGCTAACAATATGCTAGCCTCCCAAATAAGAGGCTAGCATGCTGACCTCCTAGCATGTTGACGCTGCCATGAGAATGTGTTTTGTCACAAGCATGTTGACGCTCTTTGTTCTAATCAAATATCTCATTATAATCATTTTTCAGTATGTATAGAGTAGGTAAGTAATGATGAGGCTTACTACAGAGTGAATAAAATAAAAAAGTGAAATGAAATGTATAATAGTTTTTAATCATTATTTTAAAAGTTCCATTTCATAATGGAAACTTCTGGGCTAGTTATTTTGCAGCAGTGTGAAACATCTGGTTTGTTACGGTGGTGCAGATACTGGAATCAGTGGGTGGAGAGTTCCTGTAAAAAAGTAAAAAAAGAGCCCAAGATTGTCTGCAGAAAAACAAACCACACAAAGGGATGCCTGTCCTTTTACATAGCTTCAGTTCAAGGTATGGTTTGACTTTAAGAGGTTGACGATGTGTAGCGTGGGATGTCATTATGCTAGTTATTGCAGAACGTTTGGCCTTTAAAACAAGCTTACGCACTGGTTGTTTGGAGAACAAAATGTCCCTTTTCAGAGGGTAAATATATTCTATTTTATCTTTTATAACAGAACAAATTCTGTCATTTCAACATGAAATCCAGATGACTGAGTACTGCAGCCAGTACATTAAGAATAGTAACATTTCTGTACACTGAAGACAAGGTTATACAAGTTTTTTGTGATGTAAAGATTATAGTCCAGTGAACTTTGTTCAATTCAGGACCAAAATTGCAATATTTGCTCCATTTTCAGTTGGTGCGGTTTGCTTTCGCACTGCACTGTGTCAAACAGTTCAGACTTATTGAAAACACTGTTCACCTTATCGCCTGTGGGATCGTTGCACCAAAAACTACACAAAAAAATGACACAAAATCTTCTGAAGAAGACATGAGCGCAACTTCCTCCTTCACAAAATGTTAACAAAAATGGAGTAGCGTCAGATTTTAGAGGCCGTAGAAATTTCTGAGACCACAAGCCATTTCCGCCTGTACTGTTAGACTCACCCACTCATTTTTTCTGTTGACCCACAATAGTCCACTTCCTGCTTTGGCAGCGGTCTCCGGTCTGCTGGGCATCCAGTTTTGCATTCAAACCACGCCAGAGTTCACTTCAACCAAACCAAAACCCAGGTTTCTAGGTGAACCGGAGTTTGCTATGTTGGTCCGGATTAGAGTTTGATTATGCATTCACACATTTGGGGGACAAAGTTCGATTAAAGCGGACTAAACAGGACCTGATGTGAATACTTCCTTAGATGTTGATATATCAAACGGTAAATGGACTGAAATGACTTAGCACTTTTCTAGTCATACCAAAGGCTGTTGGCGTTTCAACTTAATGTCAACATGTAACAGGAAGGACCTGGAGTGGAAGCTTTTCAAATGTGTGAATTAGTAAGCAGTTCAAGCCTCATCAAATCATTTCACTAACCTGTCTGTTATTACAGATGTTTGAGTTTTAGGTGTATTTTTCAATCTTTAAATTTTAGCTTCAGGGTTTCAGAAAATGGATATGAAAATAAGAACTTGTTTTAACACTCTTGACACTTTCCACACACCGTGCCTTTTTTTTTTTTTTGGCCTGTTACTCAGTAATTGATGTAGGCAGTGCAGGTGGCTGGACTTATCTCTGGGTTTCCAATACAAGTTGCTATGGCAATACACTCTGGTAAAAAAGTGAACCAGACAATGAAATCCCCGGACTACGTGTAAGCCAGACGTTACTTTCCAAAGCCATTAATCTACCTTTGTGGTGCAGTCCCGAGATAACATGAAACCTGGCGAAGGAAGTGGAGTCTCCTCCAGACCTCTGGTCACTTTCTGATTAAAAAATTACAATTCATGACACAGAAAAATACATTTAAATGCTACTATTATTACACAGTTTAACACACTGTTAAACATCTGTTTTTTTGCTAACAGTGTAAGTGGGTGTAGAGTTTCGACGAAACTAACGAAGATCTTGGCTTAAGAAAAGCTTCTTAAGTTGAACAGATTGGATTTACCAGCATGTTGTCTTGAATTCCACTGATCTAGTTGTTGGCAAACGTTTTGCCTCGAAATTATTTGCAATTATTAAAAATTAATTCCAGGATCTCTAAATCTTGAATTACGATTTCACAATAAAGACCGTTCAATTAGTTCAACTCCTGATCAAGGAGAATTTCACACAGAGAGAGCAAAATAGCTTTAAAAAAATTACAATATTAAAGCACGATTCTGTTCAATTTCTTTTATAAAAGAAATTACTCATCAAACCTGGACTAATAGTCCACACACTGGGCTCAGATCTGATTGTAAAAAAAACTTCCCTCATACATAAACCCTAGGGCAGCCACAGTCAATTCGCTGTACTAACAAATTGACTGTTACAACTACACATTTACTTACACCTATTTGTAGTCACCATAGTGTTCTCTCGTCACTTGAGCAATCATAAATCAAGGTTCTCTTTTCCACTTCACCCTCACCCCCAAAGACATGCCACGGTTTAAGTCAAACATCATCCTGCAAGCGAAACAAATACCGTCGGGTTAAAAGCCTAACAAGATAAGAGAATGAGAAGTAGATTACTCTCCTCCTTTTGACCTCTGATGGACCGGACACATTTTTCTACTGTTACAAATTGCCGCTCATTGCCGGTAAACATACAGAATATGTGAAAGAATGTAATTTTCTATATTTCGTACAGGAAAGGTAAGCTATCTCCAATAAGTAACAAGTACCTGCAAGAGATTGCTTAGATATACTTTTGTTTGATCAGACTTCAAAATTGTTCTGATGATGTTTTCTATGACGTTTTCTGTCAGAGGGTCAGTTTGCTGTTTCAAGTATGACAATGACGTAAACATATGCTTTTGTTTTCAAATGAAGAGGAAAAAAAAACTATTAAATGCCACTTTAGTTCCAAGTAGTCGCATAATCTTAGCTCAGATAAAAACAGCAGGTAATTAAAAAGTTATATCTTAAAAGACATACACAGTAGTGAAAGAATAAAGCAATACAAGGACTAAATACCCCATCTTTCAGTTTACATAGAGTTCTTATTGTTTCTTACTGTAACACTCAGCTAAAATTAGCGGACTAATTAGTCAGACTTGTCTGTACTCTGCTTAGCAGACATACAGATGTAGTATTCTGGCATTCCAGCTTTACTTTCAATATGCATAACCACATCAACAGTGATGGGTAGCATCCTTTGTTTTGTAGCCAACATGTTTTGAAGGAGCTTTGTGGCCTTCTTCATAAAAGGTTAAAAGTTTTGGACACTTTTAATCAAAGTGTCCAAAACACTTTGATTAAAAAGTCCAGTCATTCTAACTTTCTCTGGCATTTTAATAACTTTAAATTGTTGTAGTGGTATGATTGAAGATTTTAATCAACTCAGGTCCATGCACACCAGGAGGAAGCTTTGAGGATATATACCACAGCAGCAGATGAATTTATCATAATTTAAGTGCAATCCTTTAATTTCTTTATGTGTTGTTGCTGGGACCACAGACATGGCAGAGACCAAGTTACATCTGCATGGCGTGATGGCACGATGTGGGTTATCTGATCAGGTTGTTGAACTTTAATTAAGCCAAATGAAAATGAATTTCAGTTGAATGTCGTTACTGTCATTTAAAAATCTGATGGATAAAAATATGTATACTTTTATAGGATGGCATCATTGACACCAAATGCTAGTGTCAATGTTACTGTTCTATTTTTACTAACCAAATCAATCAACTTTATTTATACCATAAGGCAGATTTGGTTCCAGTGAGGTGAGTCAGCTTTCAAACAGGAAACTTGACAGACGCATAATAGAAATAAAAATAACATGTTTAAAAGTCACCTGGTGATCAATATTTAAAATATTAAAATATATGTAAAAAATAAATAAAACACCAATTTATATACAATATCCTCATTAGGACTAGGTTACATTTTTTTTTAAAGCTGAATTGTATTTTATCCCATAACAATCCCATATAATTTTTGCCTAATTCATACAGAACCTCAACATCAGAAGAGAGACAGACCTGGCTTCATGGTATTTTGTGAAATCTTGATATAAAAACATGACTTGATGCAACGTAGCACCGTCATATTTCCTCAAACTTTAACCAAACAACTTCAAATTTCGTCCATTCAGTGAATAACAGCATGAAAAATGAGCGACCCAAAAAGAATGAAACGAAAGCCCGAAAGAAGGACGTGAGAAATCAGCTTTATTATGGCGCTCCCGAAATGGAATCTGAGCCCGGCTTGCACTGACAGCATCTGTGTTTTTTCTCCTTTCTCCTCACAAACACTTTGTGGTTTGTTGAACGCATCATAATGACATTTGCTTCGTTTGCTGCTTCCAGCATTTGAGCGCGGGATGTCTGTGCCTTTGTCAGCCTTTCACTGACAAAACAGCAAATAATCTTTTCTTGACTCAACATTTACATTAATGTAAAGCAATGCTGCTTGTGTAGAGTGAATTATGTTGACGTGGCGCAGACACCAATTTGTACATAACAGCATTTGGAGGAGGAAATATAGCGTCGCACCACCGCGAAGCACGTCGCCTTTAGTGATGCAGATGTGAGTTACATTTTGTCCACCGAGACAAAATAAAACATGCCCTGAAATGAGAGCTAAAAGGGCAGTTTACAGCAAAGTGATTTCCCACAACACTAAAAAGGTGCACACAACGAATATGGTTGTATACCTTTCCACTTGAAAGCAGGATAAGCCAATTATATGGCAGGGGAAAAAACCCCAACAAACTTGGCTCCAAGTGCAAATGAAAAGCAGCCAGAGGTAATGATTTCACTGAAAATAGAGAATAACCTGCATGACATTGGCGTAATGAACTCATAACCTGTATTTAAATGCGCCATCTGCTGAAACACTACGCATGAGTTGGCAAGTACAGGTGAGATTGATTTTGACAAGTTAAAGTTCTAGTTTAAGAACTGGACTTCCACGTAGTCACTTTATCATGCTGTGCCATATTGTGCGCTAACTGTGTGAAATTTGGAGGAAATGTTGAGTAAAAGTGTGTTATTGAGTGACTTTCTGATCTGAACGCCATTTCAGGGAGAAATCTGCATGATTGCTGCCCGAAAATCGTGATTGAGTGTCATTATTTCTATACAGCAGCTTTCGTTGAGTTGTACTTTATGTCATCTGATCAGAGGGAAGTGCACAGAAAGCCTACGTTCTTTTTGAGCTTGCAGGGATCACAGTGGAGTTTCTGGCATGTGATAATTTGTACAAACTGTTACATTTGCAAATCGCTTCTGAATTATGCTGTGAACTACAAGCTAACGACTCAGTTACTCTCGATTTGGTACGCATTGCCAATGGTTCCATTTCATGGATATGTTTTGAATATAAGCAAAAAAAATAACAGCTACAATTTGCTATGGTGAAAGAAATGTTATTTCATTAAAACCAACAAGGATAATTTCAAAGACTGTGTTCAATGAGCAAAGCAATTCACACTATAGATTGTGTCTATTTTAATTTCAAAACACTGTTGTTTCAGATTTACAGTAATGCTCAACGTGCTTTGTAAAAGGTTGTGTTTCTCTACTCATTGCTCCATGGATGTTTAGAAAAGCTCTTGATTGACTTAAAGCCCCCACATTCTTGGTACAGTAGCTTTCACTCCGCTAAGCTACTTGAAGTCGATCGATGCGAATTCAAAGCGGTCATCCACCAAACATGTCCACACAAAAGTGAATTTCTCTTGGCGGGAAACGGTGCTCACATTGAACTGTATTTTATGTGACACCGAGACGTTGAGGTGGAGAGACGTCACAAACAGTCACAAGGGTGCGCATCAGCCTCATGGCACTCTGTGCCGTGCGAACAAGAGTATGGCTGCTCCCTTGATGAAGAAGTGGGGGTAGTCATTCAACTAGCTAATCAAACTTGTTTATACCCATTCAGATTATGGGAAATAAAAGAATTTGTTACAAGAAATGTACGTCTGACTACAAGATCTCAACTGTCTGTAGATGATGTACGTCGAGTCCATGTTATTCACACTACCAACAGTACGCCTGAGTATGTGGGAGTCTTTGCTTCTTCTTGTGATATTACGCTGCTGCAATTGCAAGTGTAAAGACGGTGGTTTTGAAACTATTTAATTTTGTCATTGTTAATGAAACACTAGTGAAAGTACCAGAAAGTACCAAAGTTTTTTCTAACTGTATAGATTCATTAAACACATGGTTCCCTCCCCTCTTTCGGCAGAAACAGAAGCACCAGCATTTCCGTTGACATTAGCTGTGTTTCCATTACAAATGTGAGCAAAACTTTGTCAATATTTCACTAATTTAGAAAAAACAAAATTTCACAATTGCGAATGTTTCCATTAAAGAAGAAACGAAATTAAAATCACTCCATGTCATTAAAAACATGGTCTTCCAACTACTTTGCAAAACTGTTTCCACTGCAGTTTTTCTAAATAAGCCAATTCCAATGCGGTCAAAAAAGCTGCCTCATCCTAGTGCCAAAACCTTTTAGCGAAAAACAATAGTTTTTTTTTTTTTTTTAATTGCTGTGTTTCTATTGAGCAGATTTATTTTCAAAATGTCAAATTGCGCAGGTCAATGCAAATGCAGCTACTGATTCATCATCTTGCATCCCAGGCCTGTTTCTGCATAGTGTCTGCACTTCTTCCTTAAAGTAATATACATTTGAATTGGTATTTATTCACGCTTTTACTCCGCACCATTTCTCGTGTATAAATATCAAGGTATGAGTAAGATTCTTCCCCTTATTCTGCCTTGCTTGTTCAGTTACCTGTCAAAAATGAAAAATCATGTCAAATGAGGCTTATGCCAGCTTTAGTCCTATTCTTATGGTTTGAAGTAAAGGTTTAAACTCATATCATGTCAGCCATCGAGATGATCTAACTCCCCTCCTGCTCAGGCAGGAACACGTGAAACATGGAGACTGGGAGCATAATAACTACATGACATGCAGTCTGCCAGACATGAAGGAGGATTAGTCTACTTTGTGCCAGCGTGAGAGTCTCTGTGTGGGACTTGAGTTTAGCGTGATTTGTGTTTTCGCGGCCGGATTTTTAACTCGGGACATAAATATTTCACGACAACACGGAGAGTTTAAAATCAGAACTCAACGGGCATATATAGGACACAAAACTTCATCGTCTCATCTGATCTGAGTTCTGCCAAAGCGAGGTCTTGGCTTGAGCAAGCGGCAGCAGAAGCCGACTTTGCAGCAGAGTCAGGAATAATGATTAACCAGTAAATATACGTTTCCCCTTCTGCGACAGTACTTGCATGCATCTGCATTTGTGTCCTCGTCGGGCCGTTAGATGATTGCCGAGTCACTCGTTGGCGGGAGCGGTAATAATTAGGGTGATTGTCGGTGTTTTGGTGAAAGCAGGGGATCAGAATTGGCTTTCATTGTGTGAAAGAGAAGCCAGGTCTCCTGTTTTATTACTGCTGAGAGAAGACGGGAGGCACAACGAGGCAGTAGGCTGTCTCATCTGTCCATCCTATCTATCCTATCTAATCTATTTATCGTGTTAATTGTCAGATTGGGATAGTGTCTATCCAGATCTGGACAAACTCCAGTCTCCAAAGCCTGAAGGCTGTTGTTTTTAACAAACTCCAATTATTTTCCCCTAATGAGCTCCCGGAGTGGTGGATGTGCACCCTGAGCATCATTACTGTAGGGACAGCAGTGGTAGTGCCGGGACTGATTGGCAGCTTACACACACCTGTTCTCCTTGACTGACTGCAAGCTGCACTTCCTGACAGCTGGGAGTCGGCCTCCCAGAGAGCGCAACATGCGCTCGTGACGCAGGGAGGAACACACAGGCGCGCAGATCCGTGAACTTGTGTGGCCTCACGGAGACGACGCTGGGAATGCTGGGGGGTTGGGGGTTGGGTTTGTGTCAATATCGAGATATTGTGTTTGCCAAATGGACACAATTTCTTGACGTTACAACTTTAAACATGTTGATGATAGTGATAATCAGAGGAATAATATATTGAACGCCTTGTAAAAATATTTACATGACTTTAAATTTTTTTTTATGCTCTTCCACACTGCAGCCACACACTTCAGGAGACATGCCAACACCACATTATGATTTCAAAGTTTTTTGGAAAATGAAAATAGGAAAAACGTTTGTAATATATTTGTGTTCAGCCTTTCTGAGTCTTTATTTTGGAGAAGTATGTCTGTCTTTACATTGAAGATAGAGATATATACTGTCAAGAAAATAATAATTATTTATTTAAGGAGCAGTATTATGTTTTTTCCAGGCACATTGTGCTATAAATGATACTATCAAGTAACTATGTTACCTTTAGTTGTTATAAAAACTCTTTATATGTATGAAGTATGAATTGAAAGAAATTCGACATCATAATTGAACACCTTGATATTGGGCCTTCATCTCTTTAAAAACTCCTGCTTTTTAATTGCTGCTGGCTAATCTGAAGGAGGAGGAGCTTTGTCCTCAGAGGCGGAGCTAGGTCCACCACACCTGAATGGTTGCCATGGGAGATTAAAGGATTTCTCAAACATGCATGAAAGAATCGAAGCAACACTTCAAATATGTTTTTGATGAGAGAATAACATAATACTGTCCCTTTAATTGAAAAAAAGTAATATTTTCCCAACTTCAAACATGAAAAGAAAAACATTTGATTTCAATGATTTCAATGAAACTAGATTTGTCACTGCTTAGGTCAGCAGTGATAGCCCCCCCCCCACCCCCCCCAAACTCCCCACCCCCCCAAAAAAACAAAAAAAAAAACAACAACAACAAAAAAACAGATGAACTCAAGCCTGAGATTAACTCAGCATCATTTTCCTGGTCTGCCAATCAAAACCACCGCTGTAAATACTGTACAGCTTTGCTGCCTTTCTGACAAACTGTGGTTCTTCAGCATCAGCTACATCTCCCCCCCATAATGTGTCAGTCCAATTATGAAAACAACTCGTATGGCTTAGAGATAGATTTCACATTACATTTCATAGTCGTGGCTCTGGCTGCCAGTGTCAGGCAGAGACAGGCCTGAAAAGGCTGTTGCACTGCAGCAAACTGCTTCTTCGCCATCAGGCACTACAGTCCCTTCCCTCCCCACCCCCTTCACATACTCCCTATGCTAAAGTAGCAGAATAGTTGTGAGCTGAAATTGTTAGGAGAAAATTGTTCTGCCACAAAGTGTCAAAGGGTTGAGAATATCGGTCTGACACAAACACATCAAAGCCAACTTGTCTCAGCAGTTTCGTAGCGTTTATAAAGTGCGGGGTTCTTAGATTGTGTCGTTTGCTGAGACATGTCCTCAGGCAAGGCTGGATAACGACTAACTGCAGTTTGTGGCATTGTTTTTTTTTTTTGTTTTTTTTGCAATGTGGAATTAAAAGTAATTCCGTTTTGGATAGTGAAATTATATGAAGATAAATGGAGAAGGTGGTTAGGTTGAAATGTAGCAAGAATCTCTGGTCTGGAGTTTCAACTCATTCTAACACAGCATGAAACCTGACTTATGCAGTTCTGATGTTCTTAAAGTTAATTATTCAAAGTAAGATTATTAAAACCTTAATTTGTTACCAGGGCCTGTCACATTTTATTCTTCAGTTGCAATGACTATTGTTAACAGCAGGAGAGGGAAAAAAATCCTATTTAGAGTTGAACATAGTTCTGGAATGACTGATTTAAGTAATGATTCGAACCTCAACAACAATCACAGCTAGCTGTGTGGCTGTTTGGACAAACAGCTGCCAACCTTCGATGTATGCTCCGACCATTTCATGTGATCTGATAAACCTTGGTGATACGCTGAACACTTTTTAAACTTTGTGTTGCTGCTCTCTCTGTTTTGTCCAAGACGATTTGTTTTACACACAGTCCATACTTACACTATTTCACATGAAATCTCACTAACAGAGCACAGAGATTTACCTCGACTGAATACACAACTACATGTATATGAGTGAAAAGCGAGTCAGGTTTCAACCGGGGTCCTTCTACCCAGACTGCAACGTTCCATGAAAAAAAGGCTGAACACAGTGACCTTGGCATAGAGCGTGCAAAGAATGAAGATTGACAGACTCGTAATGAAGTGTTTGGGAATGTAAAATGTCATTCTCACTGACATTGGACCGGAGTTTTAGGGGATACATTAAGAAATTGCGCATTGTACCTATAAATTAAAGTCTCTTCGAACGAAAGCAATGAAAAGGAGAAAACAGCCGCTGATGTAGCTGAGTCCGCGCCAGTGGAAGTTGTGTTGGGGTGATGGACAGTTGGTGGAATGCAATGGATTCGGTTCACTGTGTGAACTTTAGTTTTGTATTTTGCACTTACTATCTAAAGTGAGGCGGAGAGCGAGCTAGAGACAGACAGAGAGAATAAATTTCCCCTCTCACAGAGCATGTTGTGTATTGTTTGTCTCTTTTGCCAGCCAAGTTTTTACCACCCATCCATTTTTCAGCTGCTTTACTCCTGCCTCTTCATCAAACCCAGATTGCTTCTTTATAGCACTATTCTTATTCCTCAACCCACACTACTCACCGCTGTAAACACTTTGATGGGATTCCAAATTGAAAAAAAAAGCAGCCTAAAAAGAAAGAAAATAAGACAATTGTAAAAATGTAGCAGTGTATTGTCTACTTGACGAAGTGAAAGCAAAAATACAGCGATTTCAGAGTCTCCACTTTTCTGTTCTTGTTATAAAGTCAAATAAAAAAAAGACTTGTATTGTAATTTCAAATGCAACAAATGTTTATATTTTTAGGTGGAGTGTCTTGCATAAAGTATTTATGCCGTACAAGAAACTTTTATGACAAAACTTCTATGTTACTAAGATTTGTTTGCTAGACCAACACAAAGTACAGAATAATTGTAATGCTAAGGGAACATTTCACATGGTGAAAATCTGAAAGCCAAGCTATCATTTATATATATATATATATATATATATATATATATATATATATATATATATATATATATATATATATATATATATATATATATATATATATATTTCATCCCCACGTCCACAGACCACAGACATAAATCTATTCAGACTGTTGTGTAAAGAAAAACTTTCCGGACTTTAGGCATGTAAATCTGACAGCAGCATACGTTTAATAGAAGAAGGAGACAATAGTCAACAATATGTTTCAACATAAATATGTAGGGATTAGCACAATAGCTGGATTTAATATGAAGTTCCTGATTTATTGTACATTTACAGACCATTTCACATAAAGAAAAGCTAAAACAAACTGTCCCTGTAAGACAGGCAGGTTGAAATACAAGGTCCGTCTGTGGTCCAAGGCAAAAAGAAAACACTTTCAAAAGTTATGAAACCAAAGCAGCAAGTTTTAAATATTGGTCTTTATGCAGCCTTGTTAGCTTTAGTCTAATCAAAGTAATTTTTATTATAGTAACTTTAGTCTCTGGAGTTGCAGTAATAATAAAGCAGTTATGTAATGGATGATTCAGCTGACCATTCTGTTGTTTCTCCTGGAAATGTTCTGCATAATAATCAATATGGAGGACTTAAAATATATATTTAGAATTTAGACAGTTAGTTTAGATGACAAAATGTTAGGAAAGCTATATCAGTGATAGTCTTTTAATCTTTTTCAAGCTTCTGGCAAAATGCATATACAGGTGCTGGTCATAAAATTAGAATATTGTGATAAAGTTCATTATTTTCCATAATGTCATGATAAAAATTAAATTGTCATATATTTTAGATTCATTGCACACCAACTGAAATATTTCAGGTCTTTTATTGTTTTAATTTTGATGATTTTGGCAAACAGCTCATGAAAACCCAAAATCCCTGTCTCAAAAAATTAGAATATTATGAAAAGGTTCTCTGAACGAGCAATAAAAATAATCATCTGAATCAACAAAGTAACTCTAAACACCTGAAAAAGATTCCTGACGCCTTTAAAAACTCCCAGCCTGGTTCATTACTCAAAACCGCAATCATGGGTCAGACTGCTGACCTGACTGCTGTCCAGAAGGCCATCACTGACATCCTCAAGCAAGAGGGTGAGAAACAGAAAGAAATTTCTGAACGAATCGGCTGTTTGCAGAGTGTTCTATCAAGGCACCTCAGTGGGAAGTCAGTAGGAAGGAAAAAGTGTGGCAGAAAACGCTACACAACGAGAAGAGGTGACCGGACCCTGAGGAAGATTGTGGAGAAGGGCCGATTCCAGACCAAATTAAATTTTCATCTCCATAAAACTTTTCAGCAGATGGAAGCATGAAGTGCTCCAACATCTCCTGATAGCTGCTCCATTGATCCTGCCCTTGATAAAACCCAGTGGACCAACACCAGCAGCTGACATGGCACCCAGACCATCACTGACTGTGGGTACTTGACACTGGACTTCTGGCATTTTGGCATTTCCTTCTCCCCAGTCTTCCTCCAGAGTCTGGCACTTTGATTTCTGAATGACATGCAAAGTTTGCTTTCATCCGAAAAAAGTACTTTGGACCACTGAACAACAGTGGTCCAAAGTGCTGCTTCTCTGTAGCCCAGGTCAGGCGCTTCTGCCGCTGTTTCTGGTTCAAAAGTGGCTTGACCTTTGACCTGGGGAATGCGGCACCTGTAGCCCATTTCCTGCACACGCCTGTGCACAGTGGCTCTGGATGTTTCTACTCCAGACTCAGTCCACTGCTTCCCCCAAGGTCTGGAATCGGCCCTTCTCCACAATCTTCCTCAGGGTCCGGTCACCTCTTCTCGTTGTGTAGCGTTTTCTGCCACACTTTTTCCTTCCTACTGACTTCCCACTGAGGTGCCTTGATATAACACTCTGCAAACAGCCGATTCGTTCAGAAATTTCTTTCTGTTTCTCACCCTCTTGCTTGAGGATGTCAGTGATGGCCTTCTGGACAGCAGTCAGGTCAGCAATCTGACCCATGATTGCGGTTTTGAGTAACGAACCAGGCTGGGAGTTTTTAAAGGCCTCAGGAATCTTTTTCAGGTGCTTAGAGTTACTTTGTTGATTCAGATGATTATTTTTATTGCTCGTTCAGAGAACCTTTTCATAATATTCTAATTTTTTGAGACAGGGATTTTGGGTTTTCATGAGCTGTTTGCCAAAATCATCAAAATTAAAACAATAAAAGACCTGAAATATTTCAGTTGGTGTGCAATGAATCTAAAATATATGACAATTTAATTTTTATCATGACATTATGGAAAATAATGAACTTTATCACAATATTCTAATTTTATGACCAGCACCTGTATACCTATCTTAATTTTTGACCAACTTTGCAGCAGTTTGGTTTGCTACAAATGTATTCGCTTTCTCATTATTTTTCCCTTCTTCTGATATTTGACTAACACTTTTGCTCATGCCTGTAGCCAAACACACACAGCATGAAAAAAGGTCATGAGGAAAGTCTTTGGGCTCATTTAACTCCTAAATATCTCAGGGGATGTGTCCATACTTTACTTTCTATATTTAAATGAAATGGGGATAATACAAAATATCATTGTATTATCCCCGCAAGGCTATTCTTTTTTTGAACTTTAGGTTCTTCAACTGTTTTATGTCGTTATAAGGTATAGTCTCACCTGAATGTTTGCCATCAGTGTAATCATTTTTTTCCTTCCCGTAGTGATTTTTCCGGACTTAATTAGAACGCTACTGAAAAAAGGGTGCTGGAAAGCAAAAGCGTCCGTGTTTCATGATGAGATTGCGACTGATTTAAGTGGGAGATAATTATAGATTAAATGTGTAATCCTCATCCTCCAAAGGCAAAGAGAGATTTTTTTGAGTGATTAGTTTTGCCACGGAGGAAGGTTTAAGAACCTCGCAGGTAAACACAGATCCGTGGCGTCCTGATACGCCTTTGACGCACGCCAAAATATGGATTTAGACTTGAAGGCTTTTTTCCAAATGAAAGTTGTCACCTCTTCGTCCCTGTCACAGTCGGGGTTCATCACATTTACTTTCCGCATCGCGCCACAGGCTCCAGCAGAAAATACTTTATTCGGCCTAATGTTCGGTGTAAGGCATATTCAAATTTCCCAATTACTCCATCTTATAGAAATCCCTCTCTGTTTGTCGTTTCCATTCAACCTGACACTCTGCTGAGATATTTTATGTAAAAAAGACTCCAGAAAGTAAGAGCAACACACCCATCACCATTTATCCATTCCTTATACATTTTTGAATTAATGCTAATATTTGTAAATGATGTGCTGAAAGACTGCCCGGCGCTTTTTTTGTTAAAGTGGCTAACGGATTGTATATTCCAGGAGCATAATAAGCAAGGTCGAAATAACTTGAGGAGATAATGTGGAAAGAGTTTGGACGAGGAAAGGAAATGAGGCAAATCTGAAGCTGGATGGCATCAATGCAGCCTGGATGGACAGGCCTGCCTGGACCAATTATTCTCGAGGCGAAGTTTTAAAAAAAAAAAAAAAACGTGGTTGTGACGCAGGCATTCATGTCACTTTGAAATGTTAGAATGGGCATCCTGGACGCTATATATCACGGTTTCAATGCTCACAGAGCATTTACAACCACAATGCTTGCAAAAGTATTTTTACACTGCAAACTTTTTCTTCCTGCATTTGCGATTGGCTATGGGGAAAATGAGGCACAAGTTCCCGCAAGTACAAACAAAGAAAAAGAAGAAAGAATGTAACTTTCCGAGAGAATACACTAGTTGAAGTCATGAAGAAAACACCCCCCATGCTTTAAATGTCACTTTGAGGGTTTAAAACGGTGAACATTGTGTTTGAGTAAAGCTTGTTCACACCAAATGTTTGAGGCGTTTCGTGGCGTGGGGAAAACCCACAGCTGATTAACATACCGGCTTTTGAACGGCTCTTCACACCACTATTGTTTGTATCGTCCAAGCAGTGGTGCACACCACGCTGACTAACTGCATCTTGTAGCTTTAACACCGAAAATAACAATAATAAATAATCATACTGTGTGATGTAGGACCTCCTGACTTCATGTTAGAGCTTTGCTGTTCAATACCAACTTCCCAAAAAGCTCAGTGGGGTCCTGTTGGGTCAGCTGGCTGGATAAAAGAGGTGGTGTGTAAATAAGCTGCTCACCTGTCAGACAAACCACTGAGCAGGCATTATGCAGATGTGTTTCACAGGGGGATGACGCTAAGCAAAGGTTGAAAAGATCTGCTCTACAAACAAGATATTTCAGGCACTTCAGCTGCAGTGTTGAAAAAGAATAATAATTCCCTTCGATGTGGACTGAAGGCTTTAAAACTTTGCAAACACGTCACGCATGAGAAAAGGAACATAACACAAGGGAAAATTCATGCTCAAAAAACATCATTTTACCTCTCCTACTTCATACATCTACGTTTTGATAGAATTCAACACAATAACAACAGGAACAGATGAGCAGAAACTACTTAAATATATTAAATTTAAAGTCGGAGAGAAGCATACTTCATAAATATACAATAAAAGCCTGGACAAATATTGATGCCCTTGCATAGCAGTCAAGATGGTCTTGATGTTGAGGGCAAATTGTGACTTTTTTATAAAGAAAAATATCAAAAACTTATCTTAAAAATACAAAGATTTTGTTTGCTGAAACAGAGTATTCTTTAATGACCATTGTCCTTAGAAAAGATGTTTTAAATGAAACATGACCAAGGTCACACACAACACTGTCACATACAAACACAAGTCCAACAAGTCCCTAAGAAAACTCCCAAACAATAAAATATTTGAAATGACTTCAAGACTTTCCACAAACAGCAAAAACTTTCTGTTGGTTAAAAAAAAGTTAGGAAAAAAATCTGTTTAACACAAAAAAAATTCTAATTTTGACTTTATTCTGTCTTATTCTATGTGATTTATATGTGAGCTAATACACAGCCTGATGGAGGAGGGGACTTGGGATAAAAGGGCCAAAAAAACAAGACATTGCAACTGGGTAAATGTGAAGATAGCAGAACTCCTGTAATGGAAGTGACATCAAAGATATTTTAAAATTAGGTCACTTAAAAGATTTCTAAACTCTAGTTCTAGTTAAAAAACAAAAGTCAATGTATATTAGAACAGAAAAGTATCAAACTTATTTTCACATCTGTTTGCAGGTGGAACTGAAAAGCGCATTGTGAAAAAGTTTTGTCAAATTAAACTTCCTGTTAGGACATTTAATCGGGCTAACAAAAAAAAAAAAAAAAAAAAAAAATCATTCCTCAACAGTATTCTGTGCTTTATGATGGGTGGCTGGTTTATATGAACAAATCAAAGTGTGTGTGTGTGTTTGCACATGCCACATATGCTCCTATTAACTTCTTTTATTAGAGAGCTGTGCGGCGCATGGGATTTTTCGCATTACTCTGGTAGCAGGTGAATTGTCATTGTGAAAAATCGATATTTGATCTTTTTGTTTGCTGCACGTTGGCAAAACACACAACAACACAATACTCCCAAGTGGTGGCAGGCAGCAGATGGAAGAGCCCTTCAGATGCCACAGTGTTCATGAAATAGGTGGTGGAACAGGTTGTAGGATGCATGAGGACAGAATTGCATTTCTTGATGTGGTCAACTTAGTTTCAATGGAAACAGTGTATTGTTTTTCCCCTTTAGATGAAAAAGTTAAGTAGACTGGTCAAATCTGACCGTTCTGATGTTAAAGATGATTGCTTTGAACTTAAAGGTAACTTGAAAGTTGATTATTTTTATTTGTGGCAGGAGCATTGAAACCAGCTTGCAAAGTTTCAATAATTTACAATTTTTTTAACAAAACCTTAAAGGGGCATTTTACAGCCACATAAAATGATTTGTTAGATTAAAATTTCATATTGTCAATTTCCTAAAATAATGGCCTAAGTCATTTTTTTACCAAGTGATTTTTTTATTTACTCATTTATTTATTTTTGCAAAAATGACTTTTGACAAAAATGACTTAGGCAATCATTTTAGGAAAGTGACAATATGAAGTCTGTACTTGCATACAAATAACCATCTTCAGTGATCTGGAGATTGTTGCCAAGGACGAACCAAACTTGTGGAGGTCCACAGTTCTATTCCTGATGAAACAAAAATTTGGTAGGTATGTAAAACATATATTTATTTGGGGCAAGGTTTGATTACGCAGAGATGCACACATCCTTATTTGAGAGACGGGGTGGGCCCCGGACAGGCCCCCAATTCATCGCAGGACATTATGCAAAGATACCGTTTCCAAAAAAAAAAAAAAATTGCGGTACTGTTTCCCCTTAATTGATTTTCCTCTCTCTGTAAAAACAGCAGCGGGTTTGTGCTGCATTGTTGAAACACAGCACCCCTGAACTGCCTTCAACTACAGTCAGTCTAACACAAAAGACAATGACACAGCAGACTATCTGTTATTAGTGTTTTCAAGCTGTCGCTATTGTGTTTGGGGGGGGAGGGAGAAAATAAAAATTGCAAAGCCAGAATGAAATTGCAGGTACATTACTCTTGCTCAGCTGGTTCAACTGGTGCTCTCTGTAATATATTGGAAACAATGGGTCAGAGGCGTTTTTTCGTCATCTTCAGATATGTTTTGTTGGTCTCAAATCTGACTGAGCTACGTACATCATCAGAATCAATTCACCCAAGAACAGTCACTTTGATAAATTGAGCAATAACATCTAGAGCTACTGTTCACTTTGTTCTCCCTTAAATGTTTTCCCAGTAAACTCTTTGTGGAGATACTTTCTTGTTTTCACTGCTGTTAGGAGGATATGACAGCAAAACTGGACAGGAAACCAGTTTGCTTTTCTTACTCATAAATTGCTTTGCAGCCCCATAAAAGAGTTGCCATGTGTCTCACCTTTGACCTCTAAAGATAGGAATCAGTTTCCTGGGGGGAAAAAAGGATGTAAAAAAATTGGTCTTAATATTTTAACAATTGAACGAGGAGGGACGGACTGATTTTTATTTTAAATCACACAATAACGTTTTGATGTGAAATCATATGCTAACCTTTCTATTGCTGTAATTATCTGTTCAAGGGGAAACAATTCTGGTGTTTCAAAGCCAAATTACCACTTTCAAGGAAATATTTACAACAAGAAGAGCTCATAACAAGAGTTTGTTCACCCTGCAAGGTCAGTACAAATATTAGCTTTAAAAAACAATTTTTTTTTTTAGCTATTACAACTTGTAAAGCTCTGGTTTGTCGATCATGCAGCCTCTCTTCCACAGCAAGCTGTCTATACACGACACTTTGTTGTTTTTTTTATGTTGACAACATAACTCATGAAATTCTCCATTTTTCATTTTGATGTCCCACACTAAAATTGTCAGTGCTCCCATCTGGTGGACAGCCTGAACTTTAAAGTTCGTATAGACTGTTCAAAAATGTATCAAGATATTACAGATGTTACATTATAAACCACAGAACATTTATTTGATTTATTTAGAAAGCAGAGAAAAAAATGTTTTCCTGCTTCAGGAGCTTGTTTTAAGTAAATATATTTTTTAATATTGATGAAAAAGTACTAGTTCCACTAGCAGATTCATTTACTTGAGAGACACTTTTTCCAAAAGTGAAATAATCTTCCAGTGGAACTAGTACTTTTTCATCAATATAAAAGAAAGTATTTACTTGAAACAAGTGCCTACATTTTGCTGAAAAGCTATTTGTAAATTAGTTTTGTCTTTTTTCAACTGTACTTTCTTATTTGTTAAATACAGCATGTAGCTTCAGTAATTATAACTTGAAACTAGAGATCAGGCCTGAAATCTGGGTGTAGAGATGGACTCAGTCCTGAACCTTCAGAGTCGCATAAAGACAGTTATAAAGTCAGACTTTTATCACCTGAAGAACATTTCGAGAGTTAATGTTGGAGGCATTTTTACATGTTATAAGTGAAACAATCTGCCAATGGAACTATTAAGGAATTACTGACTAAAACAAGCTCTTATATCTTGCTGAAAAGTTACATCTGACTTAGTTTTGTCTTATTTTAAGTATGCTAAGATATTTGCACTAGAAACCAGACCAAAAGTGCTTGGTAGAATTTTGTGTTTTTGCAGTTCATCACACCTATCTACCTTGAAATGCCATAATCAAAACAGAAATTAGACTAACTAGAACAGGATATTTCAAGCTAAACTTACTTCACTAAATTATCAGACTACAAACTTGGTTCTTAAATAATGACTCTGTGTAATCTTGATCCCAGTAGATCTAACCCACTTCCTGGCATGGATTGGATGTTAACATTCACTCTTGTAACATTTTCTTTATTATTTTTTTTTCCTGCTTACACTACTCCTTGGCTCTCGTTATAGCACCACTGTGGGACGAAACTGCTGTGAAGTCTTTTCAAACCACGCCCTGATCATTAGAACCACACCTCACTGGCACATCGCAGATCCCAAGTCTCGATTTGATCGAGAGTTCATCCCGTAAAAACACGCCTGCTGACGAATTACCCCGCTTTCTGGAGAGGCCTGCAGCTTTAGTTTGTGTAAATGTTTATTTTTGTTGGAAGGAACGAGGAAGGAAGGAATTTTTTTTGCCGTGCTTTTCATTGCGACTCGCATGTTTGATATGTGTTCAGAAGCGTTTGACTGTCAGGCTGAAAGCGGGGCAGTGACAGGTCCCGCCGACGTGACTGACGGGTCTGCCGGGATTGGAAACGAAGTGAATTTAGCTAGACTAATTGAACCGCAGGAACACTGAAGCCTTAGAAACAGGCCGGGCGAGTCGCGTGTTTTCGCAGTCTAATCTTTATTAATGGCTCTGCGTTCTGGCGGGGGGCGGAGGGGGTGGTGGGAGCTGCTGATGAAGCAGGGATACGTCTACGTTCGCCATAAAGAAAGGCTCGCCTCAATTGAGATTTCCCTTTGTTGCCTCCAATTGTTTTTGACAGACTCTGCAGTGGCACCGTGCCTTTCCATTGACAGCTCAAGCCTCCATAAATGCTCTTACATTCGCTATTTATCAGCATACCGCTGGCTGACTTTATTTTGCCCATATGTCAGTCTTGAGACCTCAGAGAGAGCTTTCTTTTTTTTTTGTTCCCGTTGCTGAAACACGGCAATGTCTACAATGTGTTCTTTAAAATGTTTAAGACCAAAACACAAACACATATGGTGCTCCTTCGCTTGGTTTATGGCGGTCGGATAAATTTTTCATATGTTTATTCGTCTTACCTTCATGGTTGGTGTCTTATTAAAGTGCTGTAGTGGAGCTTACATCCAACCTCTCAGGCCAGGGGGAGAGACAGGTTAGGACAGCGCAGTCGCTCTCTCGTCATTTATCATTGTGTGTTCATCTGTCTCTTTGTGTTTACTCCTTTCATGCCCATCCATCTCCATCCTGTCTCTCATCCTCAATTTCAGCTGCCCTTTTGCTTCTTTGCTTCACCTCTCTGTGAAGCAAACTTCCCCCAAATTCCCCACCCTCAATCTTAAGTTTGAGGATATAAATACTCTGTCAGGAAGTCACTCTGCTTTCTCTGCCTCTCAGAAGCTTTCAAGCTACATAAGATTTCTCTAGTCTCTTGTTTCTAAAATATTTTTTATAACAGCAAACCTTAATGGATTTTAATGGGATTTAAAATCCCATGTGATGTGTATGGATACACATCACATTTAAGCTGTGGTATGTAACTTTTATTAAAATATGTTTTATTTTTGCATATTTGTTAAAACTGTCACCGTGTTGACAGTGAAGAACGAGAAAGATAATCTATGAAAAGAACTGGCAGATTATTTATTATTTCACTTATAACATATTAAAGATGTCTTGTTTTGGTGAAATAATCTGTCAGGATCTACTACTTTAAAAAAAATCAATATTAAGGAAATACTTACTTAAAACAAGCTCTTATATCTTGCTGAAAAGTTTCTTGTAAGTTAGTTTAGTCTTACTTGAAGTGTACGAAGATATTTGCACCAGAAATTAGACTAAAAATACTTGGTAAGATTGAGTGTTTTTGCAGTGCAGAGGCAGAAGTTGAAGACTGTGGTTTACAGGTTCCCTATATCCAGTGTCACTCAGCTTAAACCATGTTTTGTGTTAAATCTGCAAAATATTCCCCAAAAAATCTACAATCTGTAATTCCAGCAAAACACATTTCTACAAAGTATTACCTCAGTACGTATGAATGCAAATACATGCCTTTATATCTTTTTCACTCCTCTTCACAATTAGGGAGCAAATGACTAAATCCCAGTAAAATGAAACATCGAGGTTTGTTGTTGCAATAAGACAAAAAAAAGTTCCAGGCATATAAATATCTTTGCTGGGCATCACATTTAGATTTACAGCAACTTTGGAAGGCCCCTCTGGAGCGAGACGGCAAGGAAAAACTGAAAGGGCATTGAAGAGGCTATGAATCGTTGTGCCATCTCCCCTGCTGACAGGCAGCTCATCCTTCCTGGCCTGCAGTCTGAGACTGAGATGGATGGGCGGGAGAGTCGGGACGGATTCATCCCAGCGAGAGTGGCAGCCATAAATTGGGACATTGATAAAAGAACCCTCACCGTAAATAAACACAGTGCTGAAAAAGCTAAAAAAACAAAAAAAACAAAAAAAAAACAGCCTGAGCATGAAAATCTAAGTTTATCTACAGATTTGAATGACTTAACCTTGTCTTGAAATGAGGATAGATTGTACTTGGAACTACCTGAATGTTTAGGTAACATATAGAGTTGGGTAGTAAGCAGGGGTGCCATATAGTGAGGGAAAGTTATGACAATTCTAAGGGCCCTTGACCGACAGGGGGCCCTCCACAATTTATTTATTTATTTTTTGTCCATAGAAATATTGGGGCCATGTCATTTACAAAATTAATCATATTGTGTTTTTGAAGATTGCTTTTAGCAGTAAAAATGTTATGCTCTCACTCCCAAAAACCACACATCCATCTTCATGAAATGGTTTGTTCCTGCTTGGAGTGCTTGACAGTGACCCTGTACAGTTGCAGTCAGTAGAAGACCAGAAAGACTGTGGCAGTTACTATGCTGCCAAGAAAAATTATAAAGTCAGGTTTTCAAAAAAAAAGAAAGAAAAATAGAGAGGGAGAGAAAAAAGTGTCAATTTATAGCTCAGTTTTTCTCCAAGAGCTGGGTAAACTGTGTGAGATTATCAGCATAGTTAGCTTAGGTACAGACTACTGTTTGCCTCCTTTTAACTAGCATTTAATGAATTAAGGAAAAGACATCCCAAGATTTTCATATATTTAACTTGTCCCTGTACCTTTTACTACTTAACAGATGAGTCAGTCAGCAGCAGCTCTAACCCACGTCCCTCCTGACCCGTCCTCTCCTAAGTGAATTTAAAGCTGCAGTATGTAACTTTTATAACATTTTTTTCACATATTTGTTAAAACTGTCATTATGTTGTGACAGTATGGTATGAGAGGTAATCTGTGAAAAATCTATTTCCTCTGCCTTCTCCCAGTGCTAGAAACAACCAGTAAGTGGCAGTAGAGTTTTAGTGCTGTCAATCACAATCGCATGTGGCTGCTCATCCTCCCTCCGCCTTGCTCTGTGCTATGCTGCAGCTTGTGTAGCCTTTTGTGAATTCTCAGTCTAGTTAGCATAGCTACCAATGACGGCAGATAAATGATTTTCCTGTTGTGATATGTTGTTTCTCCACCATTAGCACATTTAGCAGTGAGTGAATGAAGTAGATTGACAGCACTAAGACCCTCCTCCTGGTTCTGATTGGTTGTTTTGGCTGGAATGTTTCATTACTTTAGCCAATGATAGTAATTCAAGGAGCAGGTGGAGGGGATTGATTGTTTTCACAGATTAACTGTCTCATAAACTCTCACGACATGGTGACAGCTTAAACAAATATGGAGAAAACATATTTTTTATTAAAGTTTTATACTGCAGCTTGAATAAAATACAACTACATAGCATGTTTTGAGAAGTCTGGATTGCTTTATGTGTATTTTGCACGTTGTTTTTGACTGTTGCTTGTGGGGAGAGATATTTCAGTAATCTAAAACTAATAGAAAAAAATATGAGCAACCTACTTGCATATGCGGACTGTTGGATGTAAAATTCATGAGCAGTAAATATTGTGCTAGTATCAGTATTGAACCAAATAAAGCAAGTTACAAGCCTTTAAAATTGTGACGCTTTTTATGGGTCAGATAGACCCATAAAAAGCAGCTGCGAAGGGGGAGCCCAATAAAAATTTTTGTCAGGGGACCCAAGATTCCTGGCTGCGCCCCTGGTAGTAAGAAGAGTTACATTTACTTCAGTAACTTTTATGGACAAAGGAATTACTTTTAGGAGTATTTTTTCCTAAGCTGTCCTTTTTACTTTTACTTGAGTGATTTTATTAGAAAGTGTTGCTGCTCTTACACTGCAAAAACACTAAATCGTACTAAGTATTCTTGTCTAGCCTGTAATGAAAATATCTTGAAATAAGACAAAACTAACTTATAAGTAATTTTTCAGCAAGATAGAAGATCTTGTTTGAAGTAGGTCGTTTCTTACTACTGATGAAAAATTACTATTTAGAAGTTAAATAATCTCCCTTTTTAAAATTAATATTAAGGAATTATTTACTTCTTGCTCACTTTTCTCAGCGGTCTGATTGAAATTTTTCTTAGGCAGACATTTATCTTACATGGATAAGACAAATGCATCTTAGAACTTTCTGTAACATTAGTTCTTTAGTCCTGAAAATGTTGTTCAGGTGATAAAAGCCTGACTTTGTAACTGTCTTTATGTGACTCTGATGGCTCAGGTCAGAGTCCATCACTACACCCAGATTTTAGTTTCCAGCTGTAATAACTCAAACTGTGAGCTAACTCTATATTGTTCCTCATTAAAGAATGATCCAGTACACTTGAAATAAGACAAAACTAATTTACAAATGTTCAGCAAGATATACTAAGAGCTTTTTATAATTCAATAATTCCTTAATATTGATGAAAACATACTGGCTCCATTTATCGTTTCTTTTATCATTTATCGTGATACATTTCTTATCATAAGAATTTAGATTTATTGTAGTCGCAATAAATTCCAATTAATTATGATTAAACCCCCCAGGACTGTTTGCATTGCCACTATTGACAGTTTTACTATTTTCTCCACTGTTTGTTCAATGAAAGCATCAACTAATTTGAAAATTCAGTTTTAGTGTACAGTTTAGTGATATAAATCACACTTCTTTACAGCAAGTACGCCAAGGAAGCGTACTAAAAACTGGAATGTTTTTCATCAGCATTATTTGAGTGTGTGTGGCTGTGACACAGAGTCATACAGTTATCTAAAAAAAGATGTAATAAACAGTTCTTCAGTACAAATATTGTGATAAAACTTTATAGGTCTGTATCGCCCTAGTTCCACTGGCAGATTATGTCACTTTTAGCAATAGAAAAATGTATCTCTATAAGTGAAATAATCTGGAACTATTATCAAATATTCAATTAAACTTCTATATTTTGATGAGAAATGTACTTGTACGTCAGTTTTTGTTGTATTTCAAATGTACTGAAAATATTAGCAATAGAAACTAGACCACTTGGTAAGATTTTGTGCTTTTGTAGCGTGAGCCAGGCTAACCCAGTGACCTTTGACCCGATGCGGCCCTGAACCCTGTTAGCCAACCCCGCTGTGATCTACCCTACCTGGCACTGGCTTCTGGTTACAGGTCTGCCTGCGCCGGTGCTCAGAGAGGACAGTACTCCCTCGGCAGACATGGCCTATCGATTGCTGTCAGAAGCCATATTACACCTTCCCCCTTATTGGACCGGCTGACTTTCCCCCTCAGCCTGTTCTGGCCACTCGTACAGCCAGCAGATGACATTTAAACCGCGGCTGGCAGGCGGCAGCGGGAACCGAGCCGACAGTCTTACTAATAGCTACTTTACAGATGGCATTTCACTCTTGGCTTATTAGCGCTATTAAACACCACTTGTTCGGCAAGGTGAAGGCCAGCAACACTGTTCAGACCAGACACGGTCGAATGCCAGCAGGGCCGATACTAAAAAAAAAAAAAAAAAAAAAAATCCAGTTTTTTCTTCCCCTCCTTTTCCGCAGCTGCAGGCGGTAAAAAAAAACAAAAAACAGAAACGTAGGAGAGTTATTTTGTTGCCTATAGGCAAGCATGGAGTATCTTTTATTCACTATGGTGTTTTCTCCTCTAACAGTCCTCTAAGGTCAAACTATTGCTCAGTGAAGAAGCCCAGAGGATCACTGCGTACGGCCTCAAAATCTCTACAGCAATTCCACTAGCAACCGCACCTATTACCAATAAACCAGAGGAGCCGAGCGCATTAACTCATTTAGATCCAATTGGTGGAGGAATCAGTCATATTGTCACAGCATTAACCACCTTGATGTACATCGTGGCTCAAAGGCGTGTCGGATTTGGTTTAACGTGCATTCGGCCCCTTAGAGGTTAATTGGTTCGCTGTTCACTTCCCCAGGCAGGTGATACGGTTACATGTGGGAGAAAAAAAGAAAAAAGAAAAGGCTCTAATGGAATGATTGTAATGGAAACCTGAATATTACAGTAAATGTAAATGATATTTAAATGACTGTGGAAAATGCGCATGGTCATGGGAAACAGGCGATTGAAATTACTTGGCGCTTAAGCGAATCAAAATATTTTTACGCTCGTAGGATTCTGGAGTCTCACATGAATGTGAATGTGTTTGCATTTAGAAAAAAGAAATGCTGTTTGACTAACATTTATAGGCAGATTTGTTAAAAGAATTGTCCATCTTTGTAGATTCACAAAATGGCTCTTCTTTTTCATTCATGTCGAAACATGTCATCAAAAAATTACAGCAGTACAATTACATTTTAAGTAAAATTTCAGCATTTAACTCACTTGTTTTCTTTAACTAAATAAAACCCCCAAAAATATTTTCACAATTTATTTTAAACTAATTTATGTACATGACTAAAATTTTACAGTTCCAGTCAGTTTTAAATTATAGTCCAAACTTTAGTCTGTGGTCGGTTATACCAACATATTACAAAAAGTATTTTTTAATACTGTAAAAATAGAAAAATGATTCACATAGTTGCTTGATTTTACTGGAGAAAATCTAAAAGCTGAATACTTTCTCACTACAAGAACGACACTGTGATTAGCACATCCTTTATATGCCTTTGTGTTAACACTGATGGAAATTATTCTGATTCTGTCTGTCATTTGAGGTAAATCTGAATAAAATCAGAGTTCTTATGTTGAACTTTTTTTACACGCCCACGCACACACACGCACACACACACCCCCACACACACACACACACACACACACACACACATGTTTGTGTTGCTATCTTTGTGGGGACTTTCCATTGACTTCCATTCATTTCTACAGCCCAAACCTTACCTTTACCCTTTTCCTAACCCTAACCATCACATACCTAACCCTATCCCTAACCAAAACTCAATTCATACCTTAGCCCTAACTCTGACCCCTGACCCATAAACAGGGTTTCCCCTCGTGGGGACCAGGCTCCGGTCCCCACAAGGAGCAATTGGTCCCCCCAACGTAGTATATGTCAGGAAAATCGTCCCCACAAGGTATTACAAACAAACGCAAACACACACACACACACACACGCACACACGCACACACACACACACACATACACACATACATAACTCTGGTCTGATCCTGTCTGTACCTGTCTAGCTTTTTAATTTTGATGCAACGGAGAGCAATATGGGATTGTTAAATAAAATGGTAATAAAAATAGATAAACTATATTTTTGCAAAATGTATGCTCCTTTCACATTGGTTTTTTATGCTCTGAGACATGTCTGACTCCTTTGACATTGGAAACAAAAACCTTGATAGTATGAAAGCAACTGGAACATAAATCTTCGATTTTGATCAAAAGTATTATACTCCTTTTGCTTTCTGAGACTTAGACGGGTGGATATGCTAATAAGCCTAGCTTTTAGCCAGTGAGAGCTGATTTTGACTTAATGTCATGTTCTGTTTTTAAAAACTTTATTTCACAAAAAATGGAAACAATTTGTTCAAGCCTTGAGTTGTTTTGGTTCAGACTCAGTCGAGTCATTTAGTACACATTCAAAATCTTCCAGTTTGAACCTTTTTTGTTTAAAATCTTGAGGTTGTGAACTCTAAACATGAACTGAACTTGGAGTTCTTGTCTGTGGGGTCAACACTCCAAGTTCCTAATTTCTCTAAACATCTGCCTTGACATTGTCACAGGAATTTTTGTACAACTTTTTTATTTGACTCACATGTCCTTGTTCCTTTAAAACTTCCTTAACCCTGGAGCTCGTTACAGTAGATGTTGACCTTGAAATAAAACACAAATTTCTTTGACATTGTTGTGAAAACTCACTTCCCTTTACACCCAGATAATGCAGAATATTTTTTAAATCAACTCCCTTTCATAAAGGTGTGTCAAAAACCATCAGCAGCTCCGTCTCTTGGCAAACAGAATAATAATCCGTCCTGTGGTTTTGGGTAAATATTAAGTCAGTGAAAAGCAGCTTTTTCATAGTTTAACCTCAGACATGTCTTATTGTCGGCAAAAAACAAAGAGAAAGTAAATACATGTGACTAGGAGTGTAATGATGCTTCAAGCTCATGAGACAAGTCCAGGTTTGGCTAAACTGATTTTTTATGCTAATCTCAAAAGTTTGTTTTAGAGAACGTCTTTATAGCTTAGAACTATTCAGCTCAGGTTTAAATAGTTTTGAACTGCAGATTCTCAAAGACAGGCCAGATTTCTCTAGCTGTGAAATATCCTTTGTTTTTAGCTCTGACCCAAATGCTAACTTTAGCATCGTCAGCAGCTAATAGTTAGCCGGCGGTGGAATCCTTACACAATATACAACCATGTTATTCTTTCTTTTTCCCACTGGGTATCTTTCCAGAGTTGTAGGAGCATTTTTAATCACGTTGAGTAAAATGGGAAGTTTGCTGTTATATTTAACAGATATTTTGAACTCTAATAGCATTTTTTTCCCCTTTTTTTTAAAGAAAGCAACATTTCATTCAAAGCATGCTTAATACGGTATTTCTGTAAGGATCTGGGGCTTTTTGGATTTGAATAAATCCTTATTCAAATTTTGATCAAATCAATCTTATTTCTGTTCTGCTTTAGCTCAGTCTGTTAGTTGGATTATGTTTAATATTTGTTTCTTATGCTCAGTGTGTCTTGGTTAGACTTGTTTTCCCTGTTTTACTCCTCGTTGCTCCCTTGTGTGTGTGTCTCTCTCTCTCCCTCTCTCTCTCTCTCTCTCTCTCCCTCTCTCTCTCCTCAGCCTGCCTTCCACACTGTCCCCTCACACCTGCAGCCTGTTAGTTCATCAGCCCAGGTCCATTGTTCCAGCATCCAATCTTCCACTCTTTAAACACCTCCTTTTTCCACCCCTCACTCCTTGCTGGTTCCTCCTGCTGTGCACGGTTTACTTTATGCAACTCTGTCCCTTTGTGTTTCCTCCCTTAGCTCCCTGTGACCACCTTGTTTCAAAGTCATTGTTTAATTATTTTTTCATTGACGTTTTCACCATCAACTCTCCAACCTCTGCCTGTTCTAAGTTTGGGTTCAACTTCCATCTACATTACGGTTACATGCACTTTGTAACTTTTCCAACCCAGGTCTCGGTTTGGATGAAGTGGATTCTCGTGAAGTTTAAATCCAACCACCCCAAAAGCGGGAAGCGGACTATACCGCAAAGTATTCTGGGTAAATACAACCAAAACAATTGTCTGTGTAGCGCTAGTGGGAGAAATGGCTCGTGGTCTTTTACCTGCAACAAAAGAGAAATCAAAATCTCCCACCATTTTATTTTTGTTCACATTTTGTGAAGAAGGAAGTTGCGCTCTTGTCTTCTTCAGAGGTTTTCATGTTTCCTTCAGTGGTTCTTGGAGCAGCGCCACCTCAGGCGAGGAGGGGAACATGTTTTCCGAAAAAGTTGGTTTGTCTGACAAAGTGCAGTGTGAAAGAGAGCCCCAGCAGCTGAAAACATAAATATTACAACTTTGGTCTCCAGTAGATCTGAGTCTATCAGACCATCACCTTAGAGTCTTTACTAATTGGCTTCAAACACACAGTCAGGGTGTGTTTGAGCCCACATAGCATAAACATCCTTTACCAGACAGTCACATTGTGACAAAAAACTTTACCGAACAAACTTTCAAAACTAACAGTGGATAAATTGTTGTTTACACCTCTTTTTGCAGCTCACAGCTTGGCATCTATTAATTTTTTTTTTCATCCATTTTCTATTGAATTTAACTTTTTGATTGTTCATCTGAAGCTGCCAGTCTTGATCATCTTTGAGGCCCCTGGAGAACGGGCTCGTTTAACGCCTCCTGTTTGTGCCAACACCTCTTTAAAGGTGTGCTATTTTTCAAAGCAGCACCTGTGAAAAGCAACTAGTGTGTGACATTTTCACCCACATAATTAAGACTGCAGAGAAGGGCAAAACAAACAAAAGTTTAAGAATGGCAATCACAAGACAGCTATTTCTTTTCCCCCTTTCTCTTATCCAAAAAGAGATTTATATGTTAGGGATGTTGGTAATGAAGTGTGTGTAGGGAAAACAAAAAAACAACTTTCAATGGCCCATTGAGCAAGGGGGAAAAAAAAAGACAAATGATGACAGGACGGAGCTATTGAGGATTAAACAAGGATACATCAAACGGTGGTAAAGCGCGTCGCCGTGGTTACCCCTGAGAGGACAGGTGTGGGCAACGATTAAGACGGGGTTTCACTGGAAGCCATCTGGAAACGGCGCTCAGATCTACCGCGAGGGACGGGACATTTGCAAGCATCCACAGCCATGTGGAGACGTGACACACATGCACACTCACACTCAGGTGTAAGCTTTCCCCTCGCACACTCGGGCGGAGCGGCATCTTTATGAGAATGCTGCTGGGGCGAAACAAACAAACCGGCGCAGTGATGCTGCAGCCGAATCTGAGGCTGGAGGAACGCTGGAAATGAATAATGAATACACTAATATTTCCCTCCATTTCAGATTTTTTTTCGGTTTTTTTTCTTCCCCCCTCTCATACGACTCTGCCTCAAACGCAGGCGCAACCCCTCACTACGGGTCTCAGTCAGTCTGTCCCCACTATAGTGCTGGTTCAAGCCAAATCATTTCCCTGCAGGGTAATAAGGGAACAGGAACTGAGCGAGAGAGAGAAAGAGGTAAAGTCTAAATGAAAAAAACGGCCTCGGTTTAACATCTTCTCTTTCTGGGGCACGGCTAAGCTTTATTGGATTCCCCCCCCCCCTATTTTCGTCAAATCAGAGTGAATTTTCTTCTAACCTTTGGCATATGTGCAATGTCAAATTTAATCACTTTTCTTGTCAAACTATACTTTACATGAAATCAAGCCACGAACATGGGAACAAATAATTTAGTGCCTGACAAGTAATGGATATTATCCAGTTCCTTCGTCCCAGCCTCATGTTGAACTAAGCGATGCTGAGGTTTCTTTTCTGCATTTTAATGCCTCATTAATCAGATGTTGTACAATGCAGGGATCTCATAAAACCACTTAATGCCTGGTCTCAGAGCATAATGACTGACGGATAACCATAAAAGGATTTATTAGTTGGTAACAGTCAACTTCAAAGTGGACAATATGGAGTTGAAGAATCTATAAAATGTCAGGCAAAGAGGAGTTCCCCTCAACAAGGTGTGTGTCGTACACCCCACACTTTTCAGGCACATATCAGTTAACACAGAGCCTCCACACCACCAGGGGTGCCCCATATACTACATGCTGCTACACACGGAAAAACAAAATCTAAATTATTTTTAGAGTTGTTACACAAATAATAGGTTAATCTCTTCCTGCTGTTGGCTGCTGTCGCTAGCCGCATTCCCATTAAAAATGTTCACAAATCTCTGACTCTATTCTCCAAATAGCCATCAGAGAAGAGGCAAAAACACAGCAATTTATTTATTTATTTATTTATTTTCAAAATTGCTGGGTTACAATTGAGCAGTTTTACTTTTGTAATTTCAATTTGTGCAATTTTATGGTTAATGGAAACGCCTCTACAGTTGGGGAAAACACAAGACACCTAACTTACCCTAACCAACTGTACATTTAGTGTTTATCATTTGATGTTACTTTCAAATGTTTAAAATATGACACATTTGAATACCACTCTGCACTTCAAAATCTAATAAATGTTTTGTTTTTTGGTTTATTACTCCTGTAAGGTTAAAATCAATAGCCATAACACTGGTATGATGTAAGCTAATTCCAAATGATGCTAATGATAATAGGTATGTTACTCACAGACTAACTTAGGAATGATAAAGCATCTGGTGGTGACATGTTAGTATGGAAAATAAATAAATAAAATAAAAATCTGTTTAATTTTGGGCTGGGCCTATTTTACTTATCTATTTAAAAGTTTTGGTCCAGTTCACATTCATTTAAATATGTAACATTTTGTGTTGGTTTGTTAAATCAAACATCAATCAAATAAGCTCAAATTTGTGATTGTTATGTAATAAAACATAAATGTTTTATATGTATAAATAGTTTTTTGGACAGCACTGTAAGTGTCGTCTTTGTTTTAGGGTTTCAAGCTGTGACTTGATGTTTTAGAAAATAACACTTCTCAATAATAAATGATAAAATGCATTATAAAAATGGAATGGTCCATTATTTAGAGGCACATTTGAATCAGGTTTATCATCAACACCTCATTTCCTGCTTGCTGACCTCTAATGGATTGTTCATCATCATCATCACTTCCCAATCAATTCTGCCCTATAAAAGATGTGCTTGTTGAAGTCACTGGGATGGAAAAGCAATTCATTAAAAAACCAGTGTTGTGCATGTGACCCTCATATTTTTTCAATGAAGTAAACAAACCTCAGAGAGCAGAGATGAGGTACGACGCAGTCATAGCAGAGGCTTCTTGCCACTGATGACTCATAAACCATGGATTGTCAGTCTGCTTCAATCAAACTCTAGTTTGTTTGCTTAGAAAGTCCGGTTTGTTTGGGGTGGTTTGAATGCAGAATCAACCTGTGGTCCACCTAAAACCCTCGGTCTCAGTTCGGTTGAAGTGAACTCCGGCATGGTTTGAATGCATATGTGGATGCAGGTGGTCTGGAGACGTCTCTGAAAACAGGAAGCAGACTAAAGCACATGGCGTTCTGGGTAAATACAACCAAAACAAAGGCGCGAGTGGTCTTTTCCCACAGACAAGAGAAAATTCCTACCGTTGCTAAAATCTGACGGCACTTAATTTTTGTTAATGTTTTGTAAAAAAGGAAGTTGTGCTCAGTATGTCCGGATACTGATACTTCATACTGCGCTTGTGGTTTCCTTCAGTAGGTTTGTTTGCCTAGAAAGTCCGGTTTGTTTGACGAACTCTGTGAACACTGGTCCACCTGGAAACCTAGGTCTGTTCAACTGAAGTGAAAAGCAGTTAGCAGACTACAATGCAGGGCATTCTGGGTAGATACAGCCAAAGCAAATGCACAAGTCTAGCACTAGCAGCATAAATGCCTGCTGATCTTCTACCAGTGACAAAAGAGAAATCCTACAAAAATCTGATGCCACTCCATTTCTGTTGACATTTTGTAAAGAAGGAAGTTGTGCTCGGTGTCTTCTTCAGAGGTCTTTCTGTAACTTCCTTCATTAATTTATGCCGAAGTGCCACCACAGGCAAAGGGGAGAACAGATTTTTCTTTGGTTGGCAAAGAGGAGAACAGATTTTTCTAGGGGTTTGGTTCGTTTGACACAGCGCAGTGTGAAAGCAAACCACAGCAGCTGAAAATATAACAAATGTTTTAATTTTGGTCCCCAAATGAGCTGAGTCTACCAGACTATCAGGTGGGAAAACACCCTTAGATTGATTTCTGCTTAATTAGCAAAATCCTGTAGAACGTGACTGCATCCTGAGGAGCTATTTGATTCAGACACATCTAGAAGTTGCGGGACACTGGCCCACAAGGACTGCATTCTGTCTTAAGTCCTCTGTGAGCTACACCAACTCAATTCTTGTTTTGCCACAGGGAGATGGTGCCTTCTGCAGCATTCAATACACTCATCCTTCAGGCCAGTTAGACACACATGCACCTTTTTTTTTTTTTTTTTTTTTTTTTTTTTTTGGTTGGACGGTGGGAGGAAGCCAAATGCTTAGCATGCATGGGGAGGACATGCAAACTCCACACAGAGATGCTTTGACTGGAATTTAAACTAAGGACAGTCTTGCTTCAAGGGAACCTTGGCAACAAAAGAGCAAAACGAATCATCAAGCAAAGAATGAAAAAACAATCTAACTGTGAAATAATTTTCTCCAACTCACCAAAAGACTGAATAGACAATTCTGAATTTGAAAAAGGGAAGTATTTTGAAATTTTCAGGCATTTAGTGCCTTCTTCTGGCAGAACTAAGTAACTAAGTTACCTTCAAATGTTATTAAAATCCTAAATACATCAAAATATGACTCAAAAGAAAATTGACCTTGTAATTTAACAAATTTGAAATTGGGCCTCTGTCTCTTTAAAAACTCCTGCTCTTTCTGAAACTGCGCCTTCACAAAGTCATCACAACATGGCTCCTCTATTAACCCTTTAACAACATTTTTACCAGCGTTGTAGTGAGAAGTGGCTCCTATAATGAGCTCAGCTAATGCACAGTTCTACCAGGTGTTTGCTAATTGCTGCTGGCTAGTCTGAAGGAGCTGAGTGGGGGGGACTGGCTGTTCTGTGAGGTGGAAGCTTGGAAACTGCACCTCCTAGGTGGAGCTTTGCCCTCAAAGGGGGGACTAGGTCCACCCAGGTGCTTTGCCTAGCTAAATTGTTGCCATGGCAGATTAAAGAGGCAGTATTATGTAAAAATATTTTAGCTTTACATCATTTTATAATGTTATTTCCTCATCAAAAACGTATCTTGGAGTGCTGCCTTGAGTCTTTCAAGCACATCTGGCAAATCCTTTAAATAATACAAGCTAAGTAGTTTTTTTATTTTTTATTTTTATTTTTTTAAGAAACTAAACCTCTAAATCTAAAGACATGTGCTGGGAACACTTTGGACATTCCTGTATTAAAGGAAGACCTCTTCAACTATAATAAACTGATATTTATGAAGAAAAATCCCTCCCGGAGAGACACAAAACTATACCCCTTGTGTTTTCTCTCTGTACTGGAAATGGAAAGCAACCGCATTAAGCACTGAGATAATCTTTCACATGAGGACGCGGCAGTGCAGAAGATCTGACTGCATCACAGGGTTTTCTGAAATCCACACTCACTAAAAGTTGCTCCGATGGAAAAAGCTCATTTGGATGCAGTTGACAGAGTGTGTCTGTGCACAGTCTGTGAGGCAGGGCTCGCCCATCTCCAGATAAACATCATTCTCAGTGTGTTTACTTGCTCACGTAACAGTGTGCGCCGGTGTTAAGACAACTGAAATTCACCGTGTGTGTTTTTTGGGTTTTTTCTTTTTTGGCTCGAATCTGTTTTGAGATTATTTTCCTAACATGCTGTCAAAATGGGACCTGAAATATTCCCATCTGGACCAATATTCCCTCCTGCGTCCCTCCTCTCCTGCCACCCGCATCCCCAATCAGACTCCACACTTACAACAAACATGGTAATCCCTGAGTTCAGAGCAATTACACACTTTTTTTCCCACCTGTTAATACACTCCGGATGCTCAGATATTTAGATTCTCACTTATTACATTTTCTGCAATATTTTTCAGGAAGCATGGGTGAGATAATCACACCCAGCATGCCCCGAAGATCCCTGATGCCTGAGATGCCTCTACAGACGAGCCAGTGACAGCTGGCACTATTACTGAGAGCAATGAAGAGTTGAACAAACAAATGTGATGGAGCTGATTGTTTAACTCCTTCATTTTGTCGAGATGCCAAAAAAGACATTTTATTTCACAAACATTTGGAAAAGTGGGCGCAACGTCTCTGACATTATGTTTTGGTGCTTTGTTCGTTTGAGAACAGAAAAGGTAATGATGTACCATCATTACACAGAACATTTAAATATTGTATGTGGTTTTCATTGTAGCACTAAAACTTATGAGTTACAGCTGATAAGTTGCTGAGGAGACAGTGATGATGAAAGTATTACACTAGGGATGCATTGACTCACTTTTTTTCACTTTCAATACCGATACTAATATCTGAGGTTTAGTATTGGCTGAAATGATCCGATACAGAAAAACAGCCGACATAAATGAACTGAATTACAAATGTATTTTATGTCTTTGCACCGGTACAGCACACTTAAATACACCAATATCTTCACAAGTTTAGCCAAACATGTAAAAACAGCACAACTTTGATTTGTTCAGTCTCTGCAGTGAGTATAGCAGCCAATGAAAAATAAATAACACAGAATCTGACAAAAACAACAGACTGACTTTGTATAATGTAAAAAACTGAAAGATAACCTTCCTTCAAATGGTTCAGAAAGTGAAATTAGTCATTCTAAATATATAATGTAAAATAAATAATAGAGCAAGACATAGCTCAGAGCACAAAGCATAGAATTAGACTGAATAGATCTGCCTTTACGGATTGGGCACATTGTCTTAGACACCTAATCTGGAGATTTTTTTTCAATGTCAGGATCAATGCAGATATTAATAACGGATTGGGTGTTTAGTTAAAAAACAAAAAAACAAAAAAAAAACAAACAGAATACTGCAAACTTACAAAATATCTACCCAGGGAGGCAAACTAAATCCAGGTCACACAGATATAGAAACGGAGATCTCACCTGGTGAGTGACAGCAGGATAATGATGAGCTGAAAAACATTTCACTTTTCTTCTGACTGTCTGACATTAAATCAGGCTAAACTTTTTCTGTTTTAAGTCAGAAAGAAATGCCAATATTTTCATTTGCTAAATGCCAAAGTAATGACAGAGATTTATTCAAATCTGGATTCGAATAAATGTAGTTCTTACCTGAATTGCCTACTTTCACGTCGAGTCAAACATTTCATGTCTTCCTCCATATCATTCCCACAATAGTTTGGTGTAACTTTGGCCCATTCCTCCATTTTCATCAGAGATGATGAAAATGAGTCGGGTTGATTGCACAAACCTTTTGAGCTCTTTTCACAAATTTGCTGAAACCAGAAATGCTTAGGGTCATTTGTTAGGCTCAGTTGTACCCAAGCTTTTTCTTCCTAGCTTATATATCGTCAGATGTTACCTCAATATTTTCATATAATCTTTCTTTTTTTTCTCAAGTCCATCTCGCAGCAAAATGCTCTCTCAACATGCAGCTGCCATCCCCGTGCATCACAGCTCTGAAGCCCGCAAAGTTCCCAACATTTTCCTTCCAAATGCAGCAATGGACTTTGTGGCTAACACTTTGACTTCAGTTTCATGCGATACTGAAACCCCTCAACTGAATGTTATCTTGAAAAGCATCCAATCATGTTTCATCGTTCAGGTTGCTGGTGAGATAATTAGCTGATGAGGGGAAGAGGAGGTCTTGAAAAGATTCAGAAAGTATGAAGACTGGAACGGATCACCCATCAGTTTTACTCTATTGCAAAGACTTTTGTCTTTACCGAGCGTTCTTCAAATGCCTTACCAGATTATACTTTTTTCCTCACAATAACGTGTGACAAATGAAACCAGTCTGTAAAATCTCCAACATAGTGTGAATGACTGTGTAATGCATCGGCCTTTGCATCCACAAGGCCAATGTGGATGCATAAACCAGATGTTGGAACAAAGATGCTCTACAATCAACTATTTATTTTTACCTTAAGAGATTTTGAGACAATTTCATTCTGTGCACATCTCTCATAATTTATCCAAGCCTAAATCCAGCTAACATAAAATATTCATGATAAAAAAGCCTTCAGAGATTGTTTCCATTGTACTTGTTGTCCACTTTTAAATGATCCTTACTTCCTTCATTAGTTTGTTTTAAGCTTCTTCTCCGCCACGGCTTAGCCTTTAGCAGTCCAGAGGTTAGCTGGCGCAGCACTGGAAGGTGTCCCTGATGACCCAGAGCCGGGATAAATTGGGCTGGATGAAAGAAGCGTTCAGGAGCTTTCTGAAATTCAACCACAGTCTGATATTGTAAAACCATCCAAGTCTTTCTGATTTGGCCTCCCTAGTGGGGTGATTAATAAAAAATACATGTTCATAGCCGCCCTTGTTTCACCTTCCATCCTTTGTTACCCGTACAACACCTAAAGACAATCTGCTTGGCCTAAGGGTTTTCTTTCCAGTTGATTTTTTTTCCCTCAAGGAAGTTTGGTGATCTTCCTTCAGAAGATAAAATACAGAGTCCTGTCAACGAGTATTTGGTAGAAAGAAAGCAAAGCCTCCTCTAACCAGCGTTGCATTATCCAATGAATAAGATCTGCTTCTACCAGGTTCCGAAAACGTTCACATCCAACCTGCAATTGACTTTCATTTTGACAGATTGCGTCATAATAATTTTACCCATAATTTTTTAAGATAACAATAAGGACATATTTAATTGCATTTTATCTTCATTCAGTTGTATATTCAACATAGTTTGCTAAACTACGGAAAATGGAAAACGAATTGTCCATCTGCCTGTGCATAACCAAATGTCTCAAGGTTTTGATGTTGATTTGGAGGCTGAATTTGTGCTCTGCTGCCCCCACTGCACACTGGAACTACAAGCATCACTTCAGCCTGAGTTTTGAAATCAGAGAACATTTCTCCAGTTGAAGCGATAACAAGTCGACACAGCTTTCGTATAAGCAAGACGCATTTAGTCCAGGTCAGAGTTGATACTCTGGCTGGAATTTTTTGCATTGATTGATTTCGTTTCTTTCATGATGTGCATAAAGTTACAAATATCAGCTCGTCTGCGCCTAGCCATGGACCATGTGGATTGTAATCAGTGAAAATGACAGATGACCTTCAGAATCTTCTGTCAGTGTTTTAAAAAACATAAATGGCCAAATGCAGAAAATATTCCACTAACTTTATCCATAAATCCAACCAAAATCCATGAAACATGAATTTCACACTGCGACTGTCCAAACAAAATAATGCCAAAAATAATTTAAAAAATAACACATGAAAAAAATAAACATCGCATTATTCCCAAGCATGTAGACTATGCATTCTTTCAGTGAAGCTTTAGCTGTTGCTTCGGATTTCGCTTTGCTGAATTGACCATAAAGTATGCAAACTACTTCATGGTCAATTCAGCAACTACAAGGTGTCAAGATCCTATGGATTTAACACAAAAGCTAATCAGTACCTCCCTGCCACCATCCTTGACAGTATGAAGTGATGGTGCAAGGAAAAGTTCTTTATTTTGCTCTTAATTGTCCACCAGACAGAAGCAACTTTGAGTCTTGATGCCACATTCTCTCTCAGAAGAGGAGTCTTTCTCCTGGAAACCTTTTCAAACAAGCTCTACTTCTCTTTTCCTAATGATGCTGCCATAAACTTTAATTGGTAAACTGGTAATTGAGACCAGCGGAGTCAGAGAGAGTTTGTGCAATTTAAACTTCGGTTGGATTTCCTGCGGTGTCCGCTCCATCCGAAAGAGCTTTTATTATTCCAAGTATGTTTCACTCGTGAATAATGTTTCTCATTATGGAATTATGCCATTCACATTGTTCGGAAATGGTGTTATAATTCTCCCGAGATTGAAAGTCGGCAGTAATGACTTCTTTAGGGTTATTGTTGATGTTTTTTTTCCCTTCATGGTATACAATTGTGTGTTCCTAATCTGCCAACTCTAAAGCTCCTGCTCACTGATCAGTTGATCAAAATCTTTTGATTATCAGGACTTCTATGGAGGTAACATCTAGCTCACATTCAGTCAAGTCTTCTGCTTCAAACATGTCCCCCTGAAGTTAACACTAAATGCATGCAGATGTGGCAAACTGAGGAAGAAAAAGGGAGAGAGAGACGTTGAGCTGACACTTAACAGCCCTTAATCTTATTGGAGGCTTGGCCTGCTGCATTTTTTTCCTACTTTGGCCCTATCAGTCACACTTGGATGGAGCCTGAGGGCAAGTAAATGGAGGAGATTGGGCCTGAGTGGGGATCGGGAAGTTCCCTGGGCAGTCGGGGGACTGCAGAGTAATTCCATGTAAAGCCAGAGGTTCAGCTTCTCTGTGGATGGACGTGAAATGGTAATGAAGAGGGATGAGATGGCTCTGATCCTCACGGGAGGAAAAATATCACACTCAGATACGATATGCCCAACGCTAGAAGTGTGGGTTTTATTTTGCAAATGATGTCTGCTCGAGTGATTCTTCGTGGTGCCACTTCGGCAGTGTGTCTAATTTTGTTTAAAGGGGCAGTGTTATGTAAAATAGACTTTTTTTTAGCTTTACATCATGTCACAATGTGATTCCCTCATCAAAAACATAACTGGAGAGTTGCTTTGATTCTTCAGGCATGTTGGAGAAATCCTTTAATCTCCCATAACAACCATTCAGATGTGCAAAAACGCCTAGGTGGACCAAGCTCCGCCTTCAAGGTGCAGCTCCTCCTCACAAAGCAGCCCTCTCCCGCAACTCCTTCACTCGGCTCCTTCAGACTAGCCAGAAGGAATTGGCAAACACCTGGTGGAACTCCTGAGCTTATAAGAGCTACATCTTAGTGTAACACTGGTTAAAGGGTTAATAGAGAAGCCATGTTGTGATGACTTCCTGAAGCTGGAGCTTCAGAAAGAGCAGGAGTTTTAAAGAGATTTTAAACGAAGAGATTCGTTCAGAAATTTCTTTCTGTGTCTTATCCTCTTGCTTGAGGGCATCAATGATGGCCTTCTGGACAGCAGTCAGGTCGGCAGTTTTACCCATGATTGTGGTTTTGAGTAATGAACCAGGCTGGGAGTTTTTAAAAGCCTCAGGAATCTTTTGCAGGTGTTTAGAGTTACTTTGTTGATACAGATGATTAGGTTAGTTGCTCGTTCAGAGAACCTTTTTATGATATGCTAATTTTTTGAGATAGAAATTTTGGGTTTTCATGAGCTGTATGCCAAAATCATCAGTATTAAAACAATAAAAGACCTGAAATATATGACAGTTTAATTTTTATCATTACATTATGGAAAATAATGAACTTTATCACAATATGCAAATTTTTTGAGAAGGACCTGTATGTACTTTTATAAAAATTTAAGGTAAAATAGTTTTCTGATTGTGCCCTAAAATGGCACTCTGTGCTAAGAAAACACATAATACTGCTCCTTTTAATGTAAAAAAAATAAATAAAAAATACAGTGAAACTTTGATAAATGGGAATCAGAGATATACAGTAGGAACGGGATATGCTGACATAATGATTATACACAATTTCTGTGATGGGCTCGACATCCTTACATTCCCCCTGCTGAATCAGAGGGTAATGGACTTCCTGTGCGACACAATGAATATCTGGAAGATGGATGCAACGACAGACTGGCATTTTAAAATGTCTGCATGCAGTCCCCGTTTTGTGGGAAAAGTGTCAATGGGATGATTCAACGAGGCTATTTTTAAGCACCCAACGAGGCACTTTTAATGGATGGAGTAAGTCATGTAAAAAAAAAAAATCTGCTCTGACTTTTAAAATATGCAGAGATGGATGTCACATTTAGAAGACCAGGCACATTTTTTTTTCTTCAAACATATAAATAAAATATAAAACTGACCTATTTTATCACACTTTTTCCTGGCAGCTTTGATAAGCAGTGGTGAAATTGATAATTGGGCTTTTTGCTTGTTATCATGTTAAGTGTTAAACAGATGCTTTTCTTAAAAGAAAATACTCCCCAGGATGGCTTTCCATATAATGAGAGCGTCGAGAAAAAATATATTTGGTGTCAGTTTCCTGTTAGTTAATGAGCCCTGCGATCTAACTACGTCTCAATGAGAAGTGAATGATGGCTGAGGTCTGACTCTGTGTCCAAATTAGCGCAGAAGCCATCAATAACAGTCTCTCAGTTATTCGCCAGGTGCAGATAAATGTCTCGCCGCGTGGCTTTGGAGTTATTCTTTTACCTAACGCAACGAATTAGCTCCGAAAGAATGCAGAAATAGCTCTTTTTTCTCTTTTTCTCAGCCTCTTTTACCTAATGAAGACGTGTGGCTGGGGGTGTCAAATCACAGATGATTTACATAACACAATGGGCGGCTTGGCACCAGCGGTGGAAGAGGGAAGGGAAGGCGGGTGGTGTCGCGGCCTTTCAGGTCCTCCGGCAGGCGTGACGCTCATTTAACGTGCGCCTGTTTGTGTCTGAGTGAGACGAGATTCAATGCGATCGCGACCGGCGGATATTAATGGAAGGTAAACATGCGACGCGCCAAAATGACGATGATTAATGCACGCTCACGTCTGTAACGCATTCGGAACGAATGGTGGAAAAGAGCAGGCGGAGGCAGATTTTTCTGCGCTGTCGTACACACAGTGTCTTGCAAAACTATTTCTGTTAATTTTTTCACATTATATTACAAATGTTTCCATGTATAAGGATTTTATTGGGACAGATTTGGTACCTGTCTCCAGTGGTTGTTGGGCGGGAGGCGAGGTATGCGCTGGACGGTTCACCTGAAACATCTACTTAAATTGATTAATACGAGAGGCATCTAATAGTCCAACGGTTACATGAAAAAAAAAAGAAGAAATTTCAATAAAAAAGCCTCCTGCTTGAACTTTGTTGTAAATCATGTAGGGAACACAGCAAACAAATGGGGGAACAAAATGCAGCTTTTTTTAGCTCTACATTAAAATCACTCTGCGTGGCCGAAAACCTGCTCCACACATTGTCCTTCATCGAAACACGGTGGTGGCAGCGTCATGTTGTCGGGATGCTTTTGAGTTCAGAATTGAATATGGATGGAGCTAAATGCAGAACACTCCTGAAACAAAGCAACCATAGATCTATATCCATAGCAACAATGTAATGGTTTTTAAATCAAACCTTCTTGAACCCAGAAAAAACCCAGACCTAATTTAATTCAGTTTAAAATTAAAAGGGGGGCCTGAGGTGTCATGTAAAATCACACTTGTTTTTGTTTGTTTTAAATCATTTTATAATGTTATTCCCTCACCAAATACATACTTGAGGTGTTGCCCTGACTAGTTCATACATGTTTGAGGAATCCTTGAATCACCCATGGCAACCATTCAAGGGTGCCTAAGCGCTTTCTCACACAAAGCTCCTCATTGGAGCTGCAGTCTCCAGCTGATGTTCCGCCTTCCCCACTCTGCTCCTTCAGACTAGCAGCAGCAGCAATTAGCAAACACCTGCTGTAGCTAAGCGTCTGCTGAGCTCATCATACGAGCTACGTCTCAGTCCAATGCTCCTAAGAATGACTGCAAACTGTTTAACGGAGAAACATCGTCATGACGGTGTGCTGAAAGTGGAATGTCGTGAAGGCCAGGAGCTTCTTAAAGTGACAGAGACCAATTTCAAGGTGTCAAATTGTGAAGTCAAGTTTCTTTCAAGCTATGTCTGATATAAACAACGTTTTTATAATAACCGAAGGTAACATAGTTACTTGAATGTGTTTATAAAATGGCACTAGGTGCCTGGAAAAATACATAATACCGCCTCTTTAATAATCACCAATGTAGAGTGTCATATTTGGTGCGTGATGAGTGGCAAAATGGCAGGAGGATAAATGGCAGATACATAATGGTGTGTGGAATAAAGGATTTAATAATAGGACACTTAGAGCAACAGAAGGAAAATCAACATGGGGAACCAGGACATGAGCAGCAGTACAATCCAACAGTGAGAGAAAGAAAACAAGGCGCTTATATACTCTGAGGATGTGTTGAGTGACATGGAAATTAAGTGAGTACAATCAAAGCAGGCAATAATAATGATTTATATTCAGGAAGGCTTAGCACACCTGGGGGAAAAAAAAAGCGCTCATCATCCACAGCACTTTTGCTATTGGGTCAGGCTTATGGGGAGGAGCATCTGCATTACTCTGGTCTACTCAGACGACAGACAACTCGCGCCACGCTGAGCTCATTGTTCCATGTAATTAAACCCAGTTTTGATGAGTTTGATAACAAGTTTCTTAACCTTCGTTTGATGTCAAAACGATTTTGAATATTTTAAAATGATATAAATGGACAGACCCACCAACGCTGTGGCCAAAGGGAATTCTGTGAAGTTAAAACTCAGCTCAAAAGTTTTTACAGGTGATTTTTCTTTCTTTTCATAATGAATTTGCCTCTTACTTTCATTTTTTACTGTTTGATCTAAATGAGCCTAATCCTAATTAATAGAGCAAAAATACCTCAGACTGTGTCATCGGCTTGATAGATTTTCCAGATTTAGTAGAAAATTATTGTTAACATGATTACGCATTGATGAGAGAAAATGACAAATCAAGCCTTAATATCTGTCACTGATGTCAGGAATTTCTTATACTGCTCTGCTCCTGGCAGGGATTAATCTTTGGTTATATTTATCTTGCACCATTTTTTTCATTATTTGTTAATAATAAGTCTGGCATGAATTTATCCATCTAAATGCTAGACTGCTTGTTGTTTTAATGTCAAATGGGTTTCAGTGCAAGAACTGTGTGATTCTGTGAGAGCTGTGGTGGGGCCAGCTGAACATCGCCAGAAAAATCTAAAACCATCATTCTCCTGCTACTTCCTGTTGTCTTCTTTGTCATTTTCACCAGTATTAAAATCTGGTTGTTGATCCCGATTTCTGATTTCTGATTGGAAAAAAGTGTTTCAGTTGCACTTTTTCAAAATACATCTACGCCATACAAGCTGAAAAACCTCCTCATGCTAGTGCAAAAACGTTTTACCAACAAACAGGAGCTTTTCATTAGCTGGAAATTAATGGAGTTTTATGTTAATGAATTAACCATAAAATTAAAGTTTTATGATTAATGGAATCGCAGCTACTGACTAATCTCTGTCTTCTGATGGACATGTCCGAGAGTTAGCTAGTTCCTTAAGCTAACAGCAATGCAAAATCACATATCACATCATATTTTAATAACAATAATGTAAAGAGTCACGCTTCAACTCATAAACTAGCAAAATTTGAAGCAAGCAGATAAATATAGGACAACATGAAACTTCTTTAAAATGAATTTCACGGTTTTTCATCATGACTATATGAATACAAGATGTTATCAAAAAAAATGTATCAAAACAAAAGACTTAGAATTAAAGTTCAAAGCTAAATGCGACTGAGATTGTGTGGCGAAACTTTAAAATCGATCAGACGTCATACATCCAAACTGAGTTTGCTCAAAAAGTAAAATGAGAAAGATAGTTCAAGAAATTATTTTCTAAGGGGCTAAATGCAAAAATGTGCCACACGTTTTATATTTTGATGTTAAAAATGTTTCCATTTCAGCTATGCTTATCCCAATAAATACACGTGTAAATATGTTTGTAACACAATAACGATAAAAGTTCAATAATTTTACTTCAAGGCACTGTTGTTGGTCCTTTAAACAGATTTCTTAAGGGCAAATTACAAAGTGCTATTTGATGTTGCAACAAAGGAACTCATAAATCAATATACCAGTGTAAAGTGACACTTTTAACAGCATGGACACTCTTTTTGCGTGACATGGTGAAAATTAGCTGCAAAAAAAATCACGTTTTCACTTTCTTCTGGATATATTACTGAAAAGCTGACATTTCAAAAGAGTTGTAAACACATAATAAAACACAAATGTCAAGGTTGTGGTTCATGTGCGTGAGCCGCGTTTCAATTTGTAACAGATAATTAGAAAGATTATCAAAGTGTGCTACAAATTACAAATACATTTCAGCCCCATAAACCGGTGTCAGCATTCGCTAAAGGAACTCTCACTAAGGTATGCTTTTATTAGAACTGCACCAGTGCAGAGCTCATAGTAATGTTTCCATTGATCAGCTATGCATAGTGGTAGGCAGGTAAATATCTAAATATCAGTCATTGTTAATAGAGTATTTTTCATCCTAATCAAGGACAATACAAAGTGTTTTATGTGAGATGACCAGTCAGCATTGAAAACAGACACACAAAGAAATTAGATAAACAATAACTTAGTCATCACTGTCCTATTGTGTTCCGCTAGATTCTAATCTCACTTCACAGCTCAGCCTAGGCTTTCTCCTTTTCACTTGGATTCCTTTGGTAAAATTTCAGCTGGCCAATCAAACAGAATTTGAAGTTTTGAACAATGATGTTGATTTTCTGCGCTATTTAAACATTAGTTTAAACAATGGAAGTGGAGGAAGTGAACAAAGCCGTTCAGTCCATGTTGACCACACTTCCAAATATTGAATGAAAATTAGCAGCCATCTTGTTCAGCTCAGCATTTCTCTGTTCGAGGATGAGGATGGTTGTTTCCAGTGCACGCAATTTCCGGTTAGCTTCGTAGTGTCAAACTGGAGCATTGCACACGACATGGGCAAAAGTTATCAATCGGTTAAAATTTGAAATTTCAGCAGAGTCCATCATTTACCTGGCTAGCTAAACAAGGCTACCCACAGAAAAGATAGGACATGTACAGGTGCTGGTAAAAAAAAATTTTTTGAATATTATGACAAAGTTGATTTAAATCAGTAATTCCATTCAAAAAGTGAATCTTGTATATATTTAATATATTCATTCGTTACACACAGAATTATATATTTCAAATGTTTTTTTTTCTTTTAAAGTTGATAATTATAACTCACAGCTAATGAAAACTAATAAAAAATTCAGTATCTCAGAAAATTAGAACATTGTGAATAGGTTCAGTTTTGAAGACCCCTGATGCCTCACTCTAATCAGTTAATTAACTCAAAACACCTGCAAACACTTTTAAATTGTCTCTCAGTCCAGTTCTGTAGGCTACACGATCACAGGGATGACTGCTGACCAGACAGTTGTCCAAAACATGACCTTTGACACCTTGCACGAGAGGGCACAATGTATGTTGTATTGAAATGTATATTTCCCCCAGAAGCATGAAACACACGTAAAAATGACAGCTTCTGAAATCTATGTCTCTTTGACTTAGCGGCTGGAACTCAAATCATAGAGTTACGCAATATAGATTGTCTCCTGATTTTTCAGTAGTCCACCTGCCTCACAGGATAATCATGTCTCGGCAGCCCGAATGATTTACCCAGAGCAGCAGGATGTTGTGTGAAAGAAAGGGCCTCCTCGTAGGAGGTGAGGACTTGAGAAGACTATGAATAATCATGTAGTCATGTGTCAGTCTGTCAGTTTTCTAATGGGTGGTTGAGTTCCCAGTACATTTGGATCGGCCTCCTTTCCCTCAACATCACACTTTTTCTGCTGCATCGTTCTCCGTTTGCACATTAATTGCACATTTTTTGTCGGAGGTGCTTCTCTGGCTCCGTGTTCCTCCGAATGAGGCGGACTCTGCCATATCACAGATCGATGAATCACCCAAGGTAACGCAGCTGGGCTACATCGTTTTTTTTTTTTTTTTTCCTCGGCACACATTTCCATGCAGAAATACACAAACAAGCAAAAAAAAAAAAATTTTTTTAATTTTTTTTTTAATATTACACAATCCCTGACCGAGCCTACATACAAGGTAAAAAGTAAACAAACGATCTCCCTCCAGGCATCCATGTCTGCTAATCAATGCACAATGTGAAAAACTTCCTGCCGCCGCGCTACTGTCAGGAATGCTGGTGGGATGGAATTTCAAGAAACGGGGCATATAAAGGGCAACCGAATCTCTATTGGTAGGAATGCAAAACACATGAATTACTCATGGTGTTGCTGCATCCCGACACTCCAGATTCTCTCATGCCTCTCCGGTGTCTGCTGGGTATTGTAAAAATATCTCTGACCCCCAAACGCCTAAAAAAATCACACACGCACACACAAACACACCCACACACACACCCACACACACACACACACACACACACACACACACACACACACACACACACACACACACACACACACACACAGCAGCCTTGCATCCAGACCACACAAACCAGTTAGAATCTTAAGGGATGGGGGTTTGCATGGGGGGGGAACAAGCAGACATGCAATTAAATAAAAACAGAAATGTTATTGTTAATATTTCATCACCCGAGGAAAAGAACAGAGGCACCGAAGGAAGGTGTTAGCTTCAGCGTGCATGGGCATAATTTTGTCTGAAAGCGGAGACATGTTCCCTGTTTGTGGAGGATCAGGCGAACGGAGGATGGAGGAGAGGTAAAGGGGAGGAGACGGAGGCGAAACGTGACAACATAACACAACATGGGAGACGTAAGCGAGAGTGAAGGGAACAAGCGGGAATTAACGTGTCAATATAGTTTTTACTTCCAGGCTCCAAACGCCGAGTTAGGATGCCTTATGAAAGAATTAATAAAAAAAAGAAAGAAAGCAGACATGTCGATCTGAGCTTATTATTATACGTATACTCTGTGAACATGCTTCGATCGTATTCTGCTGAAGAAATAAAGATGGAAATGCAGCGGAGCTGCTTCAGCGGCGAAGAAAAGACACATCCACGACCACAGGCTCGCCGAAGGTCGTTGCGCGTCCTATTTATCCTCCTCTTATGTAATTCGGTTTTTAATGACTTAACTTTTATATCGAGCAAACAATGAAGTTAAAAATAACTTGCTCTCTGTCGGCGGCAGCAATGAAACAGCAAATGAGTCAGATGTTATCTGAATACCTGAATATATTTTTCCCCCCTCTGGCTGGTCTGTAAATGGCTTTTTATCTTCTTTAACAACACCATAGCAGCTGGCTTTACATTAGCTCTTTATTAAAAAAATAAAAATCATTTACACAAAATTCACTTTCAGAGTGGTGTGTTCTCTCGTGAAGAAGTATTTTCCCCATACAGATTTTGTCTGTTTTAGCTTCTTTGTTACTTTTAAACAAAACATTTTAAATGAGGTGTAAAGTCCTCCACAGATGTAAAAGCTCCAGGGTTTATTGTAGGCGTGTACAGGCAGATAACACCTGAAACAATGGCGGATAGCATCATGATGTTCAGTTTAACACAATTTCTGATGAGGAGTATGTGATACATGATCACTTAGTTCATGTGAGAACTGATAGTCCTTGTCAGACCAGAGATTATTTTCCTATTATTCAACCCCATTCCATTTTTGCCCAGACTCCTCCTTATTGTTGAATGACGACCAATGAGCTGGCAGTAGTTTCAATGTTTTCCTGGTTCTTTTGAGTTATGGGTTCCACTCTTGATAAATTTGTTCCATATTTTATCCATTTGTGGATAATTTCTTACGATTCACACTGCGATCCACTGGAGTCTCACACCCTTACTGAACTCTTACTTGATTCATAGACGTTAATGACTTGAATTCCTTTACACTGGAGCATGACAAAATAAATCATAACAAAAATGGTATGGCATGTTGCTTCTTGAGATATTTTATCCTACTTTGTGTTGTCACACAGGTTGTATTTTAGTGATTAAGTAGTAACCAGATCTGTGTGTGACTGGTCAAATTTGACCAAAAACATACCAAGTCATACTTCACAAGAAGAGGGCAAAACATTTTCAACTAGTGCCAAGTTGATTTTAAATATCTTTTTCTTCTTCATCATTCCAAAAACTGCTTTCATTCACTCATGTTGTCTTTTTGTCTTTGTCTGATATTAAATTTACTTTTGATCATCTTTAACAGTTTAGAGTGTCAAGAAAGCAAAAACAGAAGAAAAAGGCAAACCATTTTTTCCCCCAGCGCCACAGCTCTCACACGAATACTTCTCCATTCTCTAGGAGATATATATATATATATATATATATATATATATATATATATATATATATATATATATAAAGAAAGCTTTAATTAATAACTGCCTTGACTCTCAACTTTGGGAAACCACTTGAGATCGGCAGAGCAACTGTTGTACAACAAAAACAATGTATCTGGTGTTCGGCGTGTGCAGCCTAGATTCCTTCCTCCAGAGATCGGTCGCTCCCTGGTGACTGTCTGGTCCAATTTAAGGCGGTGCTGATCGCCTGTAAAATTCCAGCTCCTGGAGCGCCGGGCGCTTAAACATTCATCATCCCCTTCATTTCTGGTGGGTGCAAACTGAATCTGTATCCAAGTCTATGACGGGGGTTATTTCTCCAGTTCTGCTCGAAGATTTCTACCTCAGGTTCGCAGCACCTCTCTGATTTCTCAAAAGGCAGAGTCAGGTAATGGAGAGCTTCCTAATCCCACTTCTGTTCCTCTCTCTGGTCAATGGGCTATGTCCAGAATCCATTTTTACACCCATTCATCTATCCGCCTCAGCATGAGCATATCCAACTTTCTTGCACTCTACTTCAACACCGCAGCAATACGGGGTCTTTTTTTTTTTACTACTCATCCTTGATTTACCACTGTTAAAGCTTAAGGTCACACAATTATTCATCAGCAATCAACACTAAGCCAGCTTTCTGCTTTACAAATAGATAAATTGGAATATTCTCTTTTTAAAAAATGTGCATAGTTTTCCACAGCTCTTATCATATTTATTCTACAGGCTGTAAACATTCTCTTACTAAACTGAGATCAATACATCCAAAGCAGATGCGAGCACCAAAGGCATTTGCTCTCTGGTTCTGCACATTTAGGTGTGAAATAGACGTGGCCCTTGTTCACAATAAGCGCTCCCCTCGCTCCAGATGAAATGAGGAAAGGAGTTAAGGTGGAGCGAAGAGGGAATTGAAACCAAATTAAGTTTCCAACAGATGAGCAACAATTTAAAAGCTAAATGCAAGGATTCCTGTGTACATACTATATGAAAACCCATTTCATAAGAATATTACTGAACAGTGTATGTCATACATTGAAGCACATTATATAGATTAATTACACACATATGAATGTTTTCAAGCCTTCTGTGATAATTTCCATGATTTTCTTCTTACAACTAATGAAAACATAAGATTAGGGTCAAAACGCTACATCGTACCAATAATACAAAAATGTGGGCCTGATAAAATATATGCTTAACGTGTGCTTAAAAGTTGTTTTCAAAACATACTTATAAACTGACTAACAAGTATTTTTGGTTAGGAATAAAATCTCTAATTTACTGAAATACCAGAATACAAGTCGTCACAGAATAAGATTGTACCTGCTTCTGTAGCAATACTCAGGCATTTGTAAACGGTAAAGCAAAGCAACCAAATTGAGGGCAGAATCCATAGTTTTCCAGGTGAACATTGTCCCACAGCATCCACTGGTTTGGCTGCTTTTCATAGTGGAGGCTTGAGCTACTCATCAGACCAGGCCATTGGCTGGCATTGGTTTGGTCTTAAGCAGTTTGAGGTATTACATCTTATCTGTTGGTTGGGACTCACCCCAAGACATACATTATTTAACCTTTGCCAACCACAACCATGTCACTACTTCACCATTGTTCCTTACATATCATTTTTGGTAGGTACTGACATTTGTGCTGTTTTTTCGAATATGACTTGACCCAGACGACCAGCCGTCACACACTGACCCTTGACAATATCGCGGAAATCCTTTCACTTGCTTATTTTTGCTGCTTCCAACACATCAACATTGAGGACAAAATATCCAGTCACTAGTCGTTCAGTGTTTATAATATTATGCCTAACTAGTGTGTACTGTCACCACTTGTGTAATCCTCAAGCACAGCATGTTTTCACTGCCTGTGCTACTTCAAGAAGACATTTGTATTAGTTAACAGCCCATGAATGCTTTTCTTTTTAAAGTACCACAACACAATGGCACACAGCAGCATATGTAGAGTGGTAGCGAAGCAAGTCTCAGTCCTCATCAAGTCTGTTCAGTTCAGTGTTTGTGCTGATGCAGTCTGTTAGCACAACCTTAAGTGACTATCGCTTCTCCTGTGGGAGTGTCGAGCTAATAGAATAATTGGATCCCACCGTTCTGTTTGAATTCTCACTTGTGCCATTTGTTGTTCTAATGGACTAATTGACTTCATCAAGGACATCTCCGGACCCAATTTGTAAGACCTCTCTTATGATACGATGAAAAAAGGCGCGACAAAACAACCTCTCCACTCTGCCACTTTGGTCTCTGTGTGGTTGTAAACTTCGCCGCAGTGATCCACAAACATCCTACCCATAAAAGGGAACACAAACTCAGAGGTGGTCCATCAAAAAAAAAAAAAAATTGTATGTTTCGTCATTTACTTTATGCCAGACCTTTCACTTTAGGAAGAAGGACTGACTGGAACAGTTACTGGTCTCTTTCATCGACAATGCTGAACATCACATTGACAAGGACACCCTAAACCGATGTAAAGGTTTGATTGCCATTGTCCTCCAAGGTCTGACGGTGGATACTGCCTGAGGCATAATAGATTACAAAAACCCATACCAGGTCTGGTATCAGCACCATGGCCAACATTTTCTCGGAATAAAACAGCAATTTACAGTCTTGTCCTTGTTGGGGATCCATGGGACTATTTCTTATCTATTGGTTTGTGGGGTTTTTTCCCCCCTTCATAACTGTGTCATAAAGATGGCAGCTGAACTATCAGGGTTTAGTATATGTATTCACAGCGTGTGGGTGGGTATTACTCAAGCTGTGGAGACCTAAATCTGATTAGACAATGACATGAAGGGGACTTTCCTTCCTGTTGGTTACACAGCGTAAGCCTCCGTAGCAGAAATGCATGTAAGAGAAAGGGATGTGTAAAGGTTTAATGACTTTTTACTTGGAGTTTGTGTTTGTGTCATGTCACATTTCTAACAAAATGAATATAATACATATCTCTATGAATATATATCTCTACCGAGAGCCCCTTTGGCAGCATGCATCCAGTGTTTGGAAACTGCATTAAAAAGTAACGGTTTCAAAGAACCCTGGGGAACGCTAGACATATAACCTGAAACTGAACATTGTAAAAATGTATTTGGAGCTGATTAAACACAGTCTTACAGAGCCCACAGAATAAAAACATCAAAAATAGCTTTCCCTTTGGTTTGTAAAGGATCTGACTTGTCTTCTGTGTGCTTTCCCAAGACCCTATTAAAAGAAGTCCCAGCGGGATTCGAAAAAGCTCCAAATAGGGAAGGCACACTTGGCACAAACAACCAAGGTCAGAGGTGCTTTGACTTAGCCCTGGAGCACTGGAGTGTTAACTAAAAGCCTTACCCTAAAATAACTTCCTGAGTCGAACTAAATGCCTGCAGAATGCATCCAGGGATGGAAAGTTGTAGGTTGACCCCACCTTTTAACCTTAAATTGGACTCACCGGCCTCCTACCCGAGCCCAGATTTGATTTTCTGGTGTAATCATTATTGTGGCATGCCAAAGGGAAAGATACAGTAGAAGAGGTAAACATGAAGAAAGGCTTTAAAGTGGAGCCTAAGGCTGAATAACAAGGCTGAAAGACAAAAGGGTTTGAAAATTACTGTTGGGTACCATGTATAAAACCAAAACTACATAAATGTTAACAATACTATACCAGCTCTTACTAGAATGGTTTTTACTAAGCCTGTCGCAATAACCAATGAATCAATTAATCACATGATAAATGAGAATAGCTCATTTTCCATTCTGATGATTAATCTTTTTTGAAGTGCAATTTTATTAAGAGACATCATAATCCATTTTATTTCTGGTTTTCCCCCATTTTATTAATTGTTTTTCTTGCAGTGTTTTACTTTGGATATTTAAAATATCTTCCAGTTCTATTGTAGAGAGTTCTTAACAAAAGTAAAGATTATTGCTTTTTGAGAGAGCAAATTTGCGTTATTATTCCGTTGTCAATACATTACATGGAAACAACTTTATCGTTTATCGTGATAATTTCTGGGACAATTTATCGCCCAACAAAAACTTAGCGTGACATATATAGTTGATTTTGTTTTCAATTCATTATTATAAAGTGAAAACTATACCTAGCATACTGTATTAGTAGCAGGATTAATAATGTTTTCTGTTTGAACTAACAGCCATTTGATTATGTTATTCAATAATAAGGACAAAATATTACTGTGAAACTGTGGCATTTTCACTCAAGCTTTTCAAACTGTGATAATTTAATGCTAATCCATATTGTTGTAGGGATTTGCATAAGTCAACACAGACTCAGGATTGATCAGCCAGAATGAGCCCTGTGATAATAGTCCGGAACAAGTTCTATAATTATAAATGTTACATGGTTTGAAGAAATTATTAATGATATCAAAACATTCCCACAGCATGATGCTGTTATCACCATGTTTCACCATAGGGAGCGCGTGATCAGGTTGATCTGTAGTGTTAGTTTTGATCAGTCGGTTTGTGCCTGGCCCTCTCAAAGGGCATTGTGGAGGTCGGAGCTAATGTCCAACAGATTTTCTGACTTTGCAAGATCGTGCGCTGATTAGTTTTCTCAAAAAAAAAAAAAAAAAAAAGTCAGAGCAGAACAGAAGTCATCCGACTTCATCACATTCATAACACAACTGAAAGTCATCACCGGCGGCTTTGTCCTCTTGGCGTCACTGCGGACTGAGCAAAAAACAGAAAAGTCGATGAGATTGATCTAGTGAGCAAGTTACAGCCTATTTGAAATGGATGAAGGACTTTCTAATGAAGTTCACGAGGGAGCAAAGTTAATTAGTGGTTTCGTGCGGAGGGAAGTGTGAAGAAAGCCTAAAACGGAGAGAAATAAATGACAAGAGCCACAGAGACTTTCAGTCAGAAGTGAGAAAACCACAAACAGGTTCCAAGGGGACAGGTCTGCGGTCTGTGTGTCAATAGACGGCTCACACCGGCAGATGTGGCTCAGACTGCGGAGAAAATGTTAGATTGATCATCAGCTTCCTACAGTGTCTATCTGCGGTGTTTCACAGCTCCTTCTGTATTGGTCTGTGATAATTCTGCTTGACTGTTCTTTCCCCTCCACACCCAGCAGGTTGAATGTGTGCATCTGCATCAGTATTTTATAAAGAAGCAACACAAAAACCTGTTTGTATAATGTGGGTTATGAAGACAGTGCGTTACAACATTCTTTTCATTTATTTATTTATATGAAATTCTGTTATTGCTTTTCTGTTTGCAACGCCACCTAAAGGCTATAAATGTCGCCCCATGTGGGCACTCCTGGTGCAATGACAGAGTTATGTTCCATCAATAGAGAATTCAGTCAGATTTATTCCATTTCTCCTAAAATGCTCTGTACTTTTGAGATTTTTTTCAATGGCTTCCAAATGTTTTGACTTTGAAATGGTTTTCTTTCTTTGTAAAAAAAAAATTAATTAGATTAAAACAGTGCAGGCAGATGCCGACTCCCATTAAAGAATGGGTGAACGTTACCTCAGCTTAAAAGTCATCTCACTATTTACTCACAAAGTTTCATCATGGTGGGTAAGCAATACAGTAAATTTAAATGCCACTGAGATCTGCTAGATTTGGTTGCGTCTTAAATGAATAAACCCGAGGTGGACAAAAATCCACCTCGGGTTTTTGCGCTGTTCTCTTCCTCTCGATAGCTTCTCAAGGATGACAAATGACCTGATTTGCTAACAGAAATGAATTAGCTGTCTTGGAAAGTAACTCTCACAGCAAAGATTCGTTTTTAACACTTGTGAACAACAAGCCTCTGTAGCATTTAGTCCAATCAAACTAAACAGCTGGACATTACAAGGTACCAGCTCAGGTAGGAGGTGGAGGAGGTCAGTGTTTTCACAGATTATCTGTCCCATAGCGACATGACAGTTTTAACAAATATGGCAAAAAATATATTTTTGTAAAAGTTGCCGACTTTTACAAAAATATTTTCACAGATTTTTCACAGATTATCTGTCCCATAGCGACATGACAGTTTTAACAAATATGGCAAAAAATATATTTTTGTAAAAGTTGCCGACTGCAGCTTTAAGTTAGTAGTATACTACAAAAAAGATGAACTCTGCGAATTCAGCAATTTCTGAAAGTAGTTGGGACTTTATTGCAAATAATCCGATTGGGGTGAATATAAATAAATTCCACACTTTTTTATATGTTTTGAAAATAATTTTCATTCAAATTCATTTGTGTGCTAGCTTGTGTTGCTTTATCACACACACTCAAAAGTCCCACTAAAAATACATGGAACACAGAACATGACAAGGTTCAAGGTTTATTTTCGTAAAGCACGGTATAAATGCTGAGCAACCACATAAAAAAAAAAAAAAAAAACTAACACCAAATATTTTTGGTATCTGTTTACATCTGTTTTTTTTTTTTTGTGTGTTTTTTTCCGCAGCTAGAATCATTTTTATCATTAGTTTCATGTCAAGGAAGATGGAAAAGTCACATGAGCAATTTGTTTTTTCTCATCTCATCAGTGCTATTTCATGCCTGGTGGCGGTTTGGCATGGCTGTGCTGCGTCTGAGTCCGTTCCAACGCCATTGCTGTGGAGTCAGTGTGCATAACGCTGGCAGGAAATTAAAAATATGAAATACTTCCAAGATATGCCGCCTTGGTGAGTCGAGCAGAACTGCGTTACACGACCTTAGTGCTGACATTCAATCAGCGCAAAGGGGGAGGAGGGGTTGGGGAGTGGGGGGAAGTTTGGGTGAGAATGAGCCGCTTGAACGACAGTGCTAAAAGGGGTCAGGAAGTCCAAGGCGATTGATCAATAAAATGTGAGCCAGAGTATACAGGATACATGCCCAACACTCTCATACGCCTCTGATTCTCTGCAGGAAATGTAACTGTTCATTAGAAAGCTCTGTGTTCCCCAGCAAATCTGCTTCTCGTTCCACAAAAGTGGCAACAAGCAGAAAGAAAACAGCCCCCCAAAAAAATTGCTGAGTCTTTTTCTACACAATCAACAAATCTTAACCTTGTAATTGGCTCTTCCTGAGGCAAAGTCCAAAGACACTTAACCGTCCTGCAATCTAAGCAGTTCCACTGTGTCGTTATTTCATTTGCGTGAAAACAAAGAAGGCTCGCCAGGCGAGAGAAGATCACGGATGTTCTGGTGAATTCGCGGGGCAGAGCATCGTTAGATGGCGAAAGAGAAATCTGATCAAATGAGCCAATCCCCATGTTTGGCACTAATGACTAGCCTCGGGGAAAGGCCTCTACCTGCTGACCAGATGTGTGTTGAACGGTAGCCATGGTGATAAGAAGATGAAGGGAGTACACCCCGTTTCAGAAACTGTGTCCACTAAAGAGTCAGATAATGGAAAGGAAAGGTCTCACAGTACTGACAGCAGTTTTCCAAAGAATAGCAGGAATTTCCCTAAAGATCTTAAAGGGGTAGTACTATGTATTTTACAACACAATCAAGTAACAATGTTACCTGCAGTAACATTGTTACTGCAGGTAATTTACTGTCTCTTTAAGAAGCTTATGCTCTTTCTGAAACTCCGCCTTCAGGAAGTTATCACATCATCACTCCTCTATTAACCCTTTAAACAACATTTTTACCAGCATTGCTTTGAAAAGTAGCCCCTATAATGAGCTCAGCTGATTCTCAGTTCCTCCAGGTGTTTGCTAATTGCTTCTGGCTAGTCTGAAGGAGTTGAGTGGCAGAAGAGGGCATAATTTTACATAATACTTCCCCTTTAAATTCTGTAGAGAGTAATCTTGCTATTTCATGAATGTGCTAAAAAATGGAAGAGATGAAGATGGAGAATGACTTTAATAAGTTGATACTTCTACTCACTCCTTTAAACTTTTACTATTTGTGGCATTACTATTATCTTGTTTGTAATTTATAACATTCAACAAAAATACAAATAGGTGTATTTTCATTTGCTGTGAGCAGATAAAAATTAGAATAAACAGAAATAAGTTCTTGAAAACATCAGTTTGTGCTTAATTAATCTGTATAGAGTTTTTCACTTAGTAAGCTAAATGAAATAAAATAACTTTTCAGCTTTGGCTGATGGACGCCAATGAGCAAATGTTAGCAAAATCCAGGTAGGACAACTAAGGTTTATTTAGGGTTAATCAGGGTTAATGCTGTTCACCAAAGCAGACTGAACTCAAAAAGTGGTTCGAAAATTAAAATCATTCAGAGTTGAAGGTATGAAGGCCCAAATATTTTTCCTCTCAAAGATTATCAAACACATCGCAGTAAAGTTGGAAAATGTTCCACACTCCTTTTTCTTTTTTAAATCACAAAAATTGTGTCGGCTTTACGTCCCCTGCATAACACAGAGGACGTACGATGCTGCTCGGCCTCTTGGTTTCCCGCAACCATGCATGAAGGCCACACTCTTGTGTTTTATATCCTGTTCACAGGTAGCAAACCCAACAGAATCTGTCCTTACAGGTAGAGGCAGGTATCATGCTTGAAAAGTCAAACAGACGGGTAAATTTTGCTTCTTGGATATGTTGAAAGATTCAGTGCAGAACCTAAGAAAAAAACACCGGGTGAATAAAACAGCCGGATCTTTGGTACACATGTCAGCAGCAGAATCATATCAGAAAAAAAAAAAAAAAAAGATGGAGGTAGAAAGTAAAATGCTAGTTGACGCTCCCACAGCAGCGTGTAGAGTTTTCAGACTTGGTGAAAAACCAAATCTAACCCGATCCCTCCAAAAATATTTGATTCTGCTTACTCAGTGTAAGGTAAAAAAAAAGAGATATACCTGCCTGGCTGTGGCCAGCAGTAGATGAACTCAGAAGCACTTACATGAATGTGCGGAAGGATCACAGACAACATGAGCTCACATTACAACAGAAGCAGGAGGAGAGCGAATGATTTCTGTTGTTTGAACATTATTACGCTGCTCTATCCTCTTACTGCCCAACAGTTGTTTGCTGCTGCAAGAAAGAGATAAAACACGGAAAAGATGACATCACTTTCCATCTAAATGTGGATGAAAACTGAAGGGTGAAACGGCGTTAACCTAAAGAGGAATATTGACGTCTAAATGTGGTTAGTGTGTGACTACAGTTTGACAAAAATAGACGATGTTTTTAGGCCATAAATGTTCAGTTTTCAGTATTTTCAATGGCCTAATCTGAAATAGCAATAATAAATGCCAATATCCTAAATGAATATTCCACTTTTGGATAAAATATACTTCTTTTTGTTTTAAAAGTTTCACCTTTTTATATGCGACAAGCTGATGGGGAAAAAAAATCCTAATCAAAAAAACATAAAAGTAAAAATTATTTTTCACAAATAATTTTTGCTGGCAGCTTCAAATCCCAGTTGGAACACACTCTACTGGTTTCAATCAGCAGAAAATCAATGCCGAACCAATCGCCTTTAGGATATCTCTGTTTCCAAAGAGGCCAGAAGTCTCTCATATGGTTCTTTCTCTAATTTTCAGTTGGGGATCAAACGTGATGTTTTCTTTTCTAAATTTATTACAGCTTTTCCTTCAAACAACTTACTTTCTTTGGGCCCAATTACTTTCTATTTATTGAACAAGGCACTGCTGATTGATGTGGTTCTCAGTGGGCAATCCATGATTCATAGCTATTCTTTCTTTGAATATCTTCACACATGCTCCACATGTGCTTGAGTGAGTCATGGCTGTAATTAGACTAATGAATAATTCATGCTGTTGGTATACATGCACACGACACATGCATTCCTGTGTTCCGCAGGAAAATGATACAGCAGCCGCATCTCCATTACAAATGTGCGGAAAACTTCGTCAGCGTTCAGATAATGTTTTGAAAAAAAAAAAAAAAACATTTTTGAAATTGCGGTGTTTCCATTGAATAAAAAGCGCAACTAAAATCACGCGTGAATATGTTTGTTCACGTGATGAGTCATTATGAAACGTGCCACAACATGATCCTACAGCCTCTTCCTGTCTTCTTTGTGGCAACATCTGGTTGTTCATCATGTGATCCAAAAAAAGTGTTTCTGTTGCAGTCTTGTGAAATAAAGCTAAAAGAAAAAACAACAACAAAAAACCCCCCACACCTCATAGCCTCAAAACCTTTTCTCCAGAAAAGGTTTTATTTATAGGAACTTCTTAAAGAGACAGAGGCCCAAGTTTCAAGGTGTCAAATTGTAAAGTCAATTTTTTTTAAGTTATGTTTGATAAATAGAGCATCTTTATAACAGCTGAAGTGACCTATAACAATTAGTGACCTAATTGTGCTATAAATGGAAGTGTGTGCGTGGAATGCCCCTTTAAGTAACGCTGCTGCCAGATCATAGTCGTGTTGTTGTTGGGGCATCTGTGATAAAAGTTGACCACAAAATACCAGAAACGCTCAACAGCTCATTTTTTGATGTACTCAAACTCTTTTACTTTACCACTTTTCCAAGTTTCCAACATGAACTCTGACAGGTGCACAGATAAATAGATAAACATGTTTTTCATTTCAGCTGAATGTGGTCATAATTAAGCCTGACACAATAAGTCAGTTAAACGCATTATAACTTAACCCTTGTGTGTGCGAGGACTGAGGCAAATGATACAAGTGATACAGATGTGGGGTCGGTTGGACCCCATTTGTAAACACCAGGGTTAAAATGAGCACACTGACTTCCATTTGGTTGCCATTTTGAGAAACGCTGCACACATTTGACACCCATTAAGAAGTGGTTATTTTGCACTACCTGCCACTTTAGCCTGTTTTCCCTGTCTTAGCTGAATGATTATTAAGATAAATGTTCTTTTGAAATTAGTTTTTTTTCCTCTGGCAGTTGGTGTACTAACATTAATATTCCATTAATATTGTATTAGTTGGAAATAGTCTCATAATATTATCATTTATTGCAATAATTTCTTGGACAATTTATCGTCCAGCAAAAATTTATTGTAACAGGACTAGCCGTAATGTTATGCCTCATTTGTATATTTGCATGAGCTTCAACAGAGCTTTAATAAGCGAATAGTTTCATTACTCTGGATGTGAGAAGATACTTCACTTCGGTCATAAATGTAGAGCAATAATCATATATGGCTGAAGAGTTATTTATGCCATCGACTCTCCTAGTGCTCCACAGCAACGATAATCCCTACCACATTTCTGACTTCTCTTTAGCAGACAGTGAATATTTCCCCAGCACGGCACCACCACTCCTCGGCCATTTACAATACCAATGGGTATCATTTCCCTTTTCATCCTTTCGACTTTTACCTCTTTCTCAGGAGCCGTACAGTGAAGGGGAGGAGATCTGATAGCGACGCGTCTGCTACCGACATTGCCGAAACCCTGTCCTGGACGGGAACGCACACAATGCTGCGCCTACAAGTCGCTTCCGCACGGCAGCGGGAGTCATTTCTGCCTCGTCCCGGCCCTTCGCTGCCCTTTGCTCCTCTCATTTCCCACCTGTCTCTGATCCCTCTGCCTCTTTTACATTTCAATCCGCCAGCCCGTTCCCCCTCATCCTGACAGGGGGGATTGAGCAACGAGAGAGCGGGAAAGAGGGAGTTGTCCCCTTTGGGTAGCAAAGCGATTACCGTTTGAAAGATCCAATCCCTTGCATCATTCCTCTCACAACCTCTTCTGCTCTCGTATTACTTTGTGGGAACCCATTTCTGCCTCCTCTGCACTTCTGGCGCCTCTGCACTCCTTTTCTTCATCTCTCCTTATCCATTTATCCTTACTTCATTACGACTCCCCTTGTTGTCCCGAATCCCACCCACAAGTAATCCGGTTAATTCACCCTTACAAAGTCCTGTGTTTGTATTGTCATTATCAAAGAGTGATGGAAAACAAGGCATGTCTTTATGGATATGACTCATCTTGTTAGTACTTGTGTATCAGTATGTGCAGATGCCCAATTGCATTTTCTGCACATGTGTGTATCCTTGTCAGAGTGCCTCCCTAACTTGAGTTCCTCATACGTTTGAGGCTCATCAGGAACTGCTGTATATCTCCTTGCCTGATATGGCTGAAAGAGAGCTGGATACTCGGGCTGCAGAGGCAGGATGTGCTGCCCTGTGCTTGAGTGGAAGAGTGCTAATCCCTCTTCTCAAAGCCCTTTCCAGTAAATACTGCTCCTCCAAAGCCAGCCGTGCCCACCCAGCCTGTCCAGCTGGAGTGACCACTGTGGCACTATGTGGGTAATATGCGGTTCAAGGTATCTAATCCTCTATCGAAAAAAAAAAAAAAACACCACTACCAGTTTTCGTTAAGAGGAGAGAAGGGTATCGTTTGATGTCCACTCTTCTGAGCTTTAAATCATCTTGCAAGTGTGATGTCACGTGCCAGCTCCCTGTTGGAGGCCAAAAGGTTGCTTGCCGACGATGGCTACCATTGGATTTAGCTGTTCAGATGTCAACATTGTGTGCTAAATCTTAAATGTACACCTCATATATAAAAGAAGACGGGACACTGTATTTGATGCTCACTGTCTATACTATGACAACTAGATAACAAGGTCAGGAAAACGTTTTAACTTACAAGAAATTGCGAGGGAGAGGGAAGTAGGACAGTTGTGCTAGCTTGACTTTGACAACATTAACATATAGATGTGCTGTGGAATTTGGTACGTTTCAGTTCAGTTAAATAAAAAAAGAAAAAAGGCGACTCATACACAAACTCTGACAGATCATCAATAGAGCATGAGTTTAACGAGCTAATTAGTTAAATTAGCTAATCAACCGCCACTGTGTTGAGATCATCACTTAATAATCACAAAGTAAACATCAAGCCTGGAAACCTGATACTGCAATGAGCTGATTGTTCAGTTCTTTGTGTGGGAAATGTATTTGTGTCTTTTGGTTTTGAATCCTGATACATTAGTGGCGTTGCTACAGCAATGAGTCTGTGTGTGGCGCAGCTGACACAGAAAGCAAGACAAAAGGAGAATGCTAGTGGTTTGAGTTGTTCTTCAATTGTTTTTCTGCTTTGTTTTTCCCTTTGCTGTGGCACTACTTTGCTAATATCTACCAGTGTCATCCTCACTCAGCTCCTCCAGACTAGTGGCAGCAGCATTTAGCACCTGGTGGAGCTGAGAGTCTCCTCAGATTGTCACACAAACTACTTCTCACTCCAACGCTCCTGAGAACGCCACGATGGACGAAAATTGTTGTTGGCGTGTCAGAAAGAGAAGCTTCTTAAAGAGACAGAGGCCCAATTTCAAAGCGTCAAATTGAAAATTCCAATTACTTTGATGTTATGTTTAATATGTACAGCATTTTTGTAACTGAAGGTGACGTAACTTGATTGAAAAAAGACACCACCAACTTGACCAACACAAAGTAGTGCATAATTGTAAATAATTTACAAACAAAACCAAAACCATGGTGTGCATTTCTATTCATCCATACTGAGTGAACACTGTACAACAACTGGACTTCCAAGTCTTATTCAGTTTTCCCCTTTTTTATATGTAGTGACATTTCTGTCTAATCCATTTTTTTGCCAGAATTTCCTGCAAAATCAGACTGGAAGGTAAGTGCCGGTGAAGACCAGAGTAGAATAGAAATAACCTTTATTTTCCCTCAGGGGGGGAAATTCAGGTGCAACAGCAGAGAAGTGACAGGCAATTGAATCATACAGATTCACACAAAGATGAAAATATGAAATGTATAAAAACAGAATCAAGATTAACACACTGTACAGAGTAGCTCTGAAGTCTTGCCACAAATTCTCAGTTTTGCTTAGGTCTGATGTTTAACTAGGCTGGTCTGACACGTGAATATGCTCTAAGCCAGGGGTCCCCAAACTTTTTCCTGCGAGGGCCACATAGCTGTTCCTTTCTGTGGTCGGGGGCCGGTCTTAGTTTTTGCAGTAAAAAAAAACAAAGAAATTCTTGTCGACGGGGGGGGGGGGGGGGGGGAGAGAGAGACGACGACACATTCGCGCTTTTGGATAGATTTTTACCCAGAATGCAAATGGAAAAAACCGTGAGTGAAACGGTGACTGACGAGTATATATTCCATTGAGGGAAAGTAAGTTTCACATTTGCTCAAAAGCCCCCTGGTGGTTGAAGAAAAATCCACATATAAACCGGAAAATACAATATATGAAAAAAAAACACTGAATGCTCTCTGGTATGAGCAGGCGGGCCGGATCCGGCATTGTTCAGGGGGCCGGACCAAATGACGTGGCGGGCCGGATCCGGCCCGCGGGCCGTAGTTTGGGGACCCCTGCTCTAAGCTATTCCGTTGTAGCTCAGTTTTACTTTGTTTGTCTCAGGAAGCTTGTCCAGCAGGAAACGGGGGACCTCCACCGCAGACGAGTGTTTTAAACTAACAGGCTTAATCCAGGATTGGTCTACAGTTATTTAGTTCCATCTTCAGATCAAGTCTGATCAGCTTCGCAGTCTTTGCTGAAGAAAAGCCTCCCCACCCCGCATCATCCTGCCTCCATTATGTTTGACTCTAGGAATGGTGTGTTGAAGTTGATGTATGGTGTCAGTTCAGGTGAATTAGCTCCTTCTTTCATGTTTTCAGAAACTTTCTTTAAACAACGTCTTTCATTTGGTCACATAAAATGGCCAAATTTGGGTATGACTACTGATAATCCTCTTGACAAATTCTCCCACCTGAGTTGAGGGTCTCTGGATCTCCTCCAGAGACACAACGAGCCTCTTGGCTTCTTCTTCTTCTCTGATTAAAAAGACTGTTTCCTGATCATTCAGTTTGAGTTGATGGCCACGTCTTGGTGTCATCATTCTGGTGCAAAACTCAATTTTCAATGTGGACTCTGATTCCTGATTACTAAATTTTTGTAGGCGGTTTGTCGCTCTGGGTTTTATTTACCCCTCAACTGTTAGGAGGATGCTGGTGTCCTCAGGGACCCATTGACTAACATGTAATCCAGGAGTATCTAAAGTGTGGCACGGGGGCCATTTATGGCTCTGACATGATTCTGATCGTCCGCCAGATCACAAGTCAAGAACAAAAATTTGCCAACAAACTAGAAAACAATTAGTTACTTTAGTTCCCAAAGTTGGGAATTTGTCTGTCATTCTTTTAGTGAGGCAACAGTCCCAACTTTTTTTTTTATTTTTTGGATCTTTATAGAGTGATAGAATTTGTATTCAACTTAAATATTCTGGATTATATAGTGTTCATATAACATCTTAACAGATTTGTAGTTCTAATGCAGCACGTTTAAGAGGTATGGATAATTTTTTAAGGCACGGTTTCATCTGAAAGAGCAACAAACGCACCTGAAACGTTAGAAATCAGTCTGACTGGAAATGAGACAAAGATTTCAACGACGTGTTCCTAAATGGCTTTTCGCTGAAACATTTGCAGAGTAATTTCTTGAATTCAGCAGGGAAAACGATCCTCCTTCCAACTGACAGTCCTCTGGGTATAATTTGCTTTGAAGAAAGAAGATTACGGCGTAAATTAAAAGATACTCGCACAGATGTTTAACAAACAAGATGGATAGAAGCTCTGAGGTAATCACAGGCTTCTCTAATGGAGGTTTTTTTTTTTTTTTTAATGATTTTGCTCCTGACGATGCCAGCTCGAACGTGAATGTAGTTCTGATAAATCAATTAGCGCCGTCTGGGGAGCGAAGGAGACACGGAACACGGCGAAGTCGTATTGAATTTAGCGCAACGGGACGTTCCTCGACAAGCTAAGAAGGAATACTCTGCAATCTGCAGTTAGCCATTGCGGTCCATTAAAGTTTTTCTTTGTCTTTTCTGTGCGTTGTAGGCAGAGTTTTTGAAAGCCGCCAGTTTATGAAAGCTTTTCTTTCACCTCTGTGGTTGCTAGGGTGTTAGCTACTTAGCTTGCTGCTACGAACAAAGGCGTTTGACGGGAGAAGGTCAGACGCGAGCAAGAGGCCTGCCATGTGCCGCGGCAAACCTTTGATAGGGAAATTCATCAAAATCATCAGCCGTATCTGGCAGCCCTGTGATTTTTTTTTTTGTTTTTCCTCTGTAACACTTCCTTTAGCCTTTTTGGATCCATTTTAGAGGTGGGTGGGTGTTTGGAGAAACAAATTAAATTCCATTGATGTGAGCTTTGCATACAAACATGCACTCTGCTCTGCACGATCGGTTGGCTCTCTAGTCAATCAGTTCTGCTAAAATAATTAACCTGCACAATCCGGTTCCGGCTGAGGTTTGAAATAAAACGTCTATATTCCCCTTAGGTTTCATATTTTCATATGTTATATGTGTTGTATAGTGATATAAGGTTTCTTATATGATGAAAATACATTTTTTTCCCACTCATTTCAGAAAGTGAAGCTAACATATTGCACAGAGTTGTAACACGGAGTGGAACGTTTCAAGCGTGTCCCCGGATACGTCCGGGTCTTAAACTCTTGACTTCAGTCACAGTCGACGCTTTGTGACCCAAAACTCCTGAATGGGTTTTGCTTCACAAGCCTCTCAAGTTTGCGTTTATCTCTTTTACTACCACACTTTCTCCTTCCACCTTGGCAAACATGGCTGCAGCTCAGAGTGAGCAGCCGGGCTCTCCAGCAGTTCTGTCCTGTGACCTTTCCTCCGAGAAATGTGGAACGATGACTATGAGGACATAGTAATTAGGCCCGAGCAGCTAAGCGCTGCGAAGGCCTATTGTTTTTGTGCTGTTAATTATTATGCTTCCGCCAAATAAATTGGCCTTTTGGGGGCTTTATCATATTCAAAAACTCACCAAACTTGGCGGACGCGTCAGGTCTGCGTGAAAATTACGTATTTTAAGGTCCCTGGAAAAATCGCAACAGAAACGGCTCAAGGGCGCCACCTAGCAACATTTAAAAGACCCTTTCCTATTCACTTACTTTATCGCAGAGACTTGAAACTTGGTAGACTTGTAGAGCTCCCCAAGACACTCTGAATTTACAATTAATGTCATAGTGCAAGTATCACAGAACGTCGGCCATTTTGGATTGAAGTTCCGATTTTGACCCGATTTTGGCCGTTCACAGGGTTCGCATTTGATCGAACTTGTCCTAGGGATTTCGATCGATCGGCTTCAAACTCGGTCAGATCGTTCAAAAGGCATGGCCGATCCAAAGTTATCGTAGGTTTGCGTTTTCGGGCTTGCTGAAGGGGTCTTTCCGGGGGTCAAAGGTCACCGATTCGCCATGAAACATCAAACTGTTATAACTCTTTGAAAAAAACTCATAGAAGCACCAAACTTTCAGTGATTGATCATCATGGGATGCTCTACAATACCCAAAGGTCAAATGATGACGTCACTTAGGCCACGCCCCCTGAGAACAGGAAGTGTCATTTTTTACGCTGAACGGTCGCTATCTGACCCCTTTGACCTAATCGAGGTGAAACTGTGTCCACAGACAGAAAACATGTTGGTGTGTTGAGGATTCCAAGCCAAGCTCATTTGAATCCAGCAGGTGGGCGTGGCGGCGTGGCGAAGTGACCCTAAACGCCGTGTCCTTACGTTTGGCTGTGGATTCCACAATTTTGAGGCCAGCTGCACCAAACTTGACATGAGTGATCCTGGTAGGGTCCCCTACGATCCTATGTTGTCATAGTCTGACGTCATCTAAGCCCCGCCCCCTCAGAACAGGAAGTGCTTTTTTTTCCATGGAAAGCTGCCTTTCTGGCTCACTGCACCTAATCAACATGATTCTGTGTTGGATGACAGATAACATGTTAGTCTCACTTGCTTTAAAGCGCCAAGAGTCTTCTGTAGAGGGCGTGGCCGTGGGACCGCGGCGAAGCAGAGGTAACGCCGCCGCCATACGTTTGGCTCGAGATTCCACATCGTTCAGCCCAGCTGCACCAAACTCACTAGGATGCATCCTTATCCATCCCCGAACAGGAATCCATAACAGTCGTTGATGGGCGTGGCCTAATTTCTCTACAGCGCCCCCTAGAAATTTTTAAATGATCAGCCCCAAGCCATGCTTTAACCTAGAATTATGAAACTTGGTACACATGTGTATCATGTCAGGACCTACAAAAAAGTCTCTTGGAGCCATGGTGCAAACCCAACAGGAAGTCGGCCATTTTGGATCAAAATCAGCCATTTCCTCTTTTTCATAGACATCGCATCTGATCTATCTCCTCCTGCAGCTTTTGAGATAGAGACTTCAAACTAAGTCAGCAGAGACTTCAGACATTAAAGATGAAAAGTTATCGTAGGAATTTTTCTATGTCAAAGCATGTGGGCGTGGCTAAGTCCCAAACTTTGACTATTCGCCATGAAACATCAAGATGCAATAACTTCCACATAGAAGGTCACAGCTGCATCAGACTTCCTATATCTGACTACAGACCACCCCTCATCACATTGAGATGGTCAGTTGATGACATCACCTTAACCCCGCCCACTTCCGACAGGAAGTCACCTGTTTTTTCTATTGTATGTCTTACTTTTACTCTCTAAGTCATATGGGTTTCATCCGGTGTAGGCTGACATGACATGATATGATGATGAACTCTCCCATGATGAACTCGACTGACCCGTGGGGGCGTGGCTAAGTCCCAAACTTTGACTATACAGCATGAAACATGAATGTGAAATAACTTCCAAATGCCAGGTCAGAGCTGCATCAGACTTTCTATGTCTCATTATAGATAAGCCCTCATCACAGTTATGTGGTCGATTGATGACATCACCCTTGCCCCGCCCACTTCCGACAGGAAGTGACCTGTTTTTTCTACTGTATGTCTTACTTTTTCTCTCTAATTCTTATGGGTTTCATCCTGTGCAGACTGACATGAAATGAAATGATGATGAACTCTGCCGTGATGAACTCTACTGACCCGTGGGGGCGTGGCTAAGTCCCAAACTTTGAATATACATCATGAAACATGAATGTGAAATTACTTCCTAATGCCAGGTCACAGATGCATCAGACTTTCTATGTGTCATTATAGACCAGCCATCATGACAGTTAGGTGGTCGATTGATGACATAACATTAGCCCCGCCCACTTCCGACAGGAAGTCACCTGTTTTTTCTACTGTATGTCTTACTTTTTCTCTCTAATTCTTATGGGTTTCATCCTGTCCTGACTGACATAAAATGAAATGATGATGAACTTATTGATGATGAACTCATTGATGATGTACTCTACTGACCCGTGGGGGCGTGGCAAAATGGCTGTCCCTCGTAATATGCATACGTTCGTCTCGTATTCACAAACGCATCATCCGATTTGCACCAGACATTGTATGAGTGACACTTGTGAACCTCTAAGGAGCCCAATAGAGTTTAATTGTGATTTGACTCCACTGCGCCCCCTAGGTTAATCAAACAGCTGTATCTCCTCTCTACATGGCCCGATGTGCTCCAGATTTTTGGTTCATCGCCAGGGAGCTCTGCCGAAGCCGTAAAAGCGGATAGCGTGGATGAGGGCGCGCGAGCGTCGGCGGTGGCGGGCGGGTGGCGGTGCTGGTACCCCCGCGGTGGCTATAGACCGGAGCAGCGCTAGCTGCGAGGGCCGCTTGAGGCTCCGCGGAGCTTTAATTTTTTTTTCTTTTTTTGTTTGTTTTCAATTGAGTAAACCAAAATAAAACATTCAATATTAATTGCATGTGCATTGTTCACCTTGAATTACTTACATGAATTTACCCTGGTTGCCTGTTTGGTATTGGATAGATTTTAAGGTACGTTTTACAGCTCCTAAAGTTTTAAATTGGTTTTCTCCTTCTTATCTTCTGGATCTTTTGAAACTACACTCTGTGTCCAGAAGTTTGAGATCAAATAATCAGTTTCTATTAAATGTCCCTCAAACTTGACTTCAGGTCAAAGAGAGGTCGTGCTTTCTCCGTTGTTACCCTTCCAGATTAGATCTGCCCGCAGTTTAGGTCATTTTAAATCGCTTCTTAAAACTTTTTTTATTTGTTGGTTTTCAATTGAGGTCTGACATTGTAACTTTTCTGTTGCAATGTCTTACTTTTCTTTTCTTTCCTTTTCTTTATTTTATTCCATTCTTATTTTATATTCATGGCC